>NC_133454.1:13030303-13333333 GCF_048565385.1 Saimiri boliviensis | reverse complement strand
GTTGACATTTCATCTGATTTATAAAAGGTATGTAGGTAGAGAAGAAAGGTAGGTGAAAGGGGTATAGAGCCACTTCTGACGGAGGAACTAGAAGGTACTGAGGCATTGAAATTCAGGATCACATAATCTTCAGAAAATAGAGTGTAGTTCATAATGGCTGGAGCCTGTAACAGCGATCTCAATGCACAGAGTGTCGGGGTGAGCCAGAGAAATGGTGAGGGAGGATGCCTGTCCGTGAGAAATGAGTCTTGTGCTTAGCAGCCAACTGGACCTCAAACGAAACTCTCTCCTTTACTCTATTCATTGGAATGTTCTAACCTTTATCTTTTTCCCCTTTAGGCATATACATGGAACTTAGTTACTACATACACATTCTGTCATTTTCATTTATTTTTAATATATTTATACTTGATTTAAACCAGAACCATTATTTCATGGGATGGAACTTCTTAAGTGAATCAATCTTAATGAGAGACCTTGATCTTGTCTCCAGTTTTGCAGGATCTATAATGTGATTTGATCACCTTCTCCAGGGATGAGCAGCCCCTAGGGGACTGCCTCACACTGATAAAGCTTACAAATCAACAAATTTGAGGCCAGTTTTATTTTATGTGATGTTTATTTACAGCACAGGAATGCCTCTCCATTGGCCAGAATCTGTTATTGGGCAAAGGAAATGTCATTTAGTGAGAACCTACTCCATACAATAGTGGACACTTTACTCATATTATTTAAACTAGTTTTCACCATAACACAGTGATGTAGTTCTTACTTTATCTTTAATAATACTTTCATTTTATAGACGAGAAATTCAAATGAGAACATTAAAAGATCTCCCCTCATCTCAAAGCTACTAAGTTTTGAACTCAGGAATCAAACCTAAGATCCTTTAACATCTACTTCATGCAATGGGCAAAGAACACTCATAGTGGCTAGAAAAAAATGATGATGATAATGATGACATAATTAAAGTAATTACAATTTATTGAATCCCTACTTGATGTGAGTAACACATTGCATACCTTATCTTTTGTAACTGTCAAAGAATTCTATTAGTTGGAAAATTATTTCCATTTTAGAAATGGGGAAACTAATGTTCAGAAACTTTAAATAGCTTTCCAATATCCAAACCCGGTTAAGTGGTGGGGCAGATGTTAAAACCATGTTTCTCTGACCATACAGAACTTTCATCACTAGCAGAGTAAAAGAAAATCTGATGAAAAGAATACCTGAGTATGAGAGTCAGAGGGAAGAGAATATGTTAGTTGAGAGACTATTCCATCTAGGTTGTGGGAAAGAACAGAAAACCATTGACACTCTCCCAGTGAGTACACTGATCGTGTATCTTTATAACTTGATGAAATAAACATTAACATTTTATACTGTCATTTTTCACCTTTGCTAATAACTCTTATCAGTCACAAAAAGCTTTGGTCACTATTTGTATTCATGATAGACCATATATGTTCTAATTTCAATATACATGTCTCACCACTTAATGGGAGAAATTTTAGGTATTGAGAAAAAAACACGTCTCAAACCTCAGCAAAATATTAATCCTTTTTGATACTTTAAGAATCGTTCTTTACCAATTAGTAATATTTCTGATTAACATCTCAATCAATGAAGTTGGAGTTTAGCCTACAAAACTGATAGATATATGATAGTATTACAAACTTAAAATCTTGTTAACTAGATTAAAAAAAACTTTAACAGACATTCCTTTCTAGTACCTAGACTAACACTCTTATTGAAATAGAGTTTTTTGTCATTTTTGTTCATTTTGTTTTTTACTATAAAGACACTCCTTGCAGAAGCAAGATTTGAACTGGCTTTCTCTAAAGCTAGTACTCTTATTGCAAGTTTGATAAACCTAGACCCTTGCTCAACATCAATACATCTGAGAAATTTTATCTAATGTTCCTTTTCTTCCCTTTAACCTAAACTCCTTGAAGAGGGGGTTGATTTCTTTCTACTATAAACCAGTTATCTGGTATGAGAGTTGGTAAAAAATAAGCATGCTTTTTAAATGTTAGTTGAATAAATAAATATTTGGATGAATTTATCTGCTTTAGATCTTGTTTCATTTTTACACTGCTTACACTTTGGAAAGATGTTCCAGATGTCCCCTCTCATTTATTTATTTTTATTCTTTGGCAGAAGTGTCTTTGGGGGCTGCTTATCAAGATTTCCTACTTGTGCCCTGTCTGACTTGGAGCTCTCCAGGCTCTGGTGAGTTTCCTCACCAGCCTGGGACACTGCCCTCCTTCTTCCTTCTCCCCCATTAACTCTCATCACATTTCGAAATAGGGCTTCCAATCCCTCTTTTAATATAGACAGTTTTTAACAGTGTTCTTTCTTAAACAGGAATAAATGGTTGGAATGTAGGCTATTTAGAGAATGTTTAAAACGAGTAAGAAGTAGCTGGGAGGTTGAGGAGAGGGCACTACAGTAATTGGGAAGAGTCTGACTTATGAAACATACAAACAAACGCATCACTTAAATGACAAAAAGCAAATCAGAATCATGGGAACATTTTGGGTGGCTGGCTGAGGCAATACCAAAACTTCAAGTGACGGGAATGGGAAGTTAATCAGAAAAGACTGCTCCTAGCGTGGTGAACCTAGCGTGGCCCCTGGAGGGAGGCTTTTTCCCAGCTGTCTCTCTGACTTTTCTGGGTATTTACATTCTCACTTGTTAAATCAGGGGATTATATTAAAGGAGATATAGGATTTTTTCAATTTCTAACATTTTATAGCAAGCTCTACGTTTCCAGCAGATTAAATTAATTATTTTGTTTGAGGGAATAGACTTAATCTCATATAGTTTGGTCTTTATATGTTTTTCTTCATTATTTAACCCATATTTATTCAGTGACTGAGGTTCGAGCACTGTGTTAGGCAGTGTGAAGGCAAGATGAGTAAGATAAAAGCACTGTCATCTAATGCCTCATAGATGAGGGGACCACAGCCTTATTAATAGTGACATAGCAATTAGGAGCAGAGGAGGTGGCTGGGAAAAGGAGGTAAGGAAGTAGGGGTGGAGATGGAACGAAAAAGATAAGAGCAAAAGAAAATATTTTATCGTCTCCTAAAATACAATTAAAGTTGCCATTTTATCTTAGTAAAAACTGGTCATGATTTTTGTTTTTACTCCTTTGGTTATAAATGGGTTGAGCTGTGGGTCAACTTGCAGCACTAAGGATGATGGTGCTGACTGGGATTATTTAAAAGGTTAATGAGGAATCCACTAGCCTTTCCACAGTTTCCATAACAGAAGATAGTGGACTCTTAGTTTTATTGATGTGGGCGCCACCTAGCCTGGACTATACATTTGTGTTTACCACGCGACAGCTGCTTGGAGATCTGGGAGGCTGCTTGGTGATTCCTCATATAGCCTGATGCTGACCTGAAAGTTTGAAATGCACAGAGTAGCAGTGAGAATAGAAGAGCCTAGAACTTCTTGAGAAATTTGAATGCTCTCTTGGGCTGTCCAGGTGGGCAGAACATGTGAAACAGATGAGCAGAAAACAATAATAAATGGTGTGGGCTAGTAATTAAATGGAAAGAGCATATTTCACCTGAATATCTTTAAATTCTTTTTTCTTTGCTCACTCCCTTCCCACCCTGAACGCTCTGCCTAAAAGCACAGCACAGCCCACTGTGAGTCTCAGTTTGAGAGCTGTCGTGGTCAAGACACTTCTTTCCTACAGTATGGCTTTCAAGGCCTAATGCCTGATCAGTGCACGGCACGCTGGAGCACTTCAGTAAGGAAACATTGTTTTTGTTGCTGTTCATTTGTTTTTATCATCCCCTGTCTAAAAACATGCTTAGGTAAGTAGTAAATATATCACTAGCACGGTATTGGGAAAGAGTGCTGGATTTAGAACTAAAAATATGTAATTCATGTAAGGGATTTTCAAACAGTTTTAAAATTAAAATAATGTATGAAGAATATAGAAATACGGAATACATGCAAAGTCCATATAGAAATGCATGCAGAAAAGAGGACATAAAGGCACAAACTGAACATGCCTACATTTAAGAAAAAAAATCACAACATTATCAATGTCTTGGAAGCACCAGATCACTTCATGCTCCACTCTATGGATGATTTTTAATACCTCTTGGCAGAGTCTGCCTTCTAGAGTCACCAGTACAGTTACAGATTATTTTACTTCTTACTTCTCTCTTCCTGTAAAGAGAGACTGTGAGAAACACAATGGCAGGAACTGAGATGTTTTTTCTCCTTTGTATCCATGTATCTGTGATACATGCAATGGCTCATAGTAAATAGCTATAGAAATTTGTTGAGCTGCGGGTCAACTTCTAGTCTCTAGAGCCCAGACATCTAATGAAAAGCTGCAGAACAAAGTCCCATTGCCAGGTTACATTTTGTTCTAGACTCATCTATTAGATTTAGCTTTTTGCATGTACGTAGAGCTCTCAGAAAAGAGGAATATTCTAAATATCCCTCTGAACATTAACAGGCTAGAATCGAAGGGTGATGATAGTGACTGGGGTTAATTAGTGTTTTTCATCCATTAATTAATTCACGGCTGCTTCACTTTTCATACATTAGATAATTCAATGAACAATATTGAATATTTTTTGGAAATGTGTTTAGTAAAAATTCCCATTTATGCTTATTTAAGTGAGTTGATGAGCCTTAGGTAATCAAGTTGCAACACCGAGAAAAAAGAAACAGAGAGAGACAAGTACCAGCAAGGAAATTCAACTGAAGTATTTGCTGGTGTGCCACATAGCCATGGGAAAATAGGGCCACGATCAAAATTTGCTGGAAAGTAGCTTCTCTTTGTTTTCCTGTCTTTCTTTACCTGAAGTATAGGGCAAATTTTGGTAGGCATCTTTTTCCTTTGGAGACCATGTCTTTAGCTGCAGATTTGCCACTGATCAGTTCTGATTATCCTTATATGCCAGTCTCGTGTTCAAATGCTTCTGAGCACCAACTAAAAGAGATCACATGCTATACAATGTGGAGATTCAGTGAGCTGTGACACAAGAGTGCAATACCCGATCTGGAAAGATCTGTGGGAGTTTTAATGAGAAGAGAGTCACAGGGTAAGTGACTGACCAAAAAAAACAAAGAAAGTAGATGACTCATCTCTGAGCCAAAGACAATAGGAGTACTTATGGATTTTCTCTGCTTTTAAACACTGTGATGATTTAAAGTGTCTGAAATCATTCCCTGCATGACCTATATTATTGAAACCTTTTCTTCAGTTTAAATTTCACAATTTATGGGTTTTTCTCAAGGGTAATCATCTTTGAATAGTAGATTTCTGATATCTGAATCAGAAGAATCAGCATAAAGCCATCCCTCAATAAAGGCTGATAGTGTGGAGATATGATTTCAAGGACGCCAGAAAAGCCTTCACTTACATTTCTTTCCTATTAAAGTTCCTTTTTCCCAGCACAAAGAGTACCTTGTTTCACCAAAAGCAATCAACATCTTAAATTTTGTTTTAAAATATAAACCCCGATACAAAGATTAGTAAGTAAATGTCTCCCAGAACTTCTTAGGAAACAAAGGAAGCATCTGGGGAAAGCCTGTGGGTGGGGAGGTGTGTATCAGCATTTCTTGAGAATGCAGCTCATTGGGGACTTCCCTGATCCTGGATTCAGAAATTCTGGCAGCAAGCAGGAAAAGGCAGGGATCTGAGCTGGATAGACAAGTAAAAAGGGAGATGAGGCTTCAGAAAGTGAAAGTGAATAGAGATCAGTTTTGGATTTTGTGATGATGACTTGACCTCACTTTCTTCATCTGTAAAATTGAACCACCAATAACCCTTGTTCCAGGATTCTTTAACAATGATCGGAAGAGACTCTCTTTCCTTTGCCACATAAACTAATTACTTTTTTCTTTTTAGTAAGACAAATGTTTTAAGTTTGGGATTTCAAGATAAATGTGTGTGTGTGTGTGTGTGTGTGTGTGTGTGTGTGTGTGTGTATCCTATTTATGGTTTTTGGCCTTCTTCTGCTTGAGATTTTAAATTTTTTTTCAAAGGCTTATTGAAAGGATTACTTTCCTCTCTAAGGGTGAGGACTGGAAACTAAAAGAAGTCTCCCCAAGTTCATAGTTCATGGATATGATTTGATCAGTAATCAAAACGGCATCTCCGTATGCTTTTATAATCTTCCCTTTTTATCTAAGTAATCATTGGGGAAGGCTGTTTGATACTGTATTTGAGATTAGAACCACAAGTGACTTGAACAGCCTTAATTTTTTCCAGGAGAGAGAGGATAGTTTCAAGTCGCACGTGCCCCAGTAATGACTCTACAAGTCTCAAAACAGTTCAGGATCACTGTGCTTTACATCTCTAGGTTCATACACTTGACAGTGCATGAAAAGTGCCTAGCAGAGAGACTGCACCTAATAGGCATTCAGAGCAATTTACATGCTAAACAATGTTGAAGGTGGCTTCCCTGGATTTTTTAGCCCCAATACAATTTAGGCTACAAAGTGGGACTGTCTTCTTTCACAGATTGAATAGGTAAAACATAGTCTGACAGATAATTCAAATTTCAAAACACATTATATTTGTTTTTATGGATACCCAGTAATGTTGTCATCATTAAATTAGCACATTGTATTAATACCAAGCTTACCTGTTTACAAAACAACCAACCAACCAATCAAAACAACAAATAAAACACCAACTGAGTGATTCAGCAACTGGGGACGTTGAGATATCTTACAATTTTTAATTCTCAGTTTCTCAGTTAACATGGAATCAGTTTCATATACTAATTTAGACATTTTTCTGAATATTTTTGAGTCTGTAGCAACTTTTGAGGTAAAGCGTTCTATAAGTTTATTTCTTAAGAGATAAATCTCCTCCTCCTCTTTCTTGTGGTAAAATTAACTTTTTCAAGCTCCAAGCAGAGTTTACTAGGTCTGATACATAGGAATTTCTAAATTATGTTCACCCATAAACACAATCAGATTTTGTGGGCATCCTTCATCAGTTTGGCTGTTTTTGGTTTTGTTTTCTTTTTTTAAGACAGAGTCTCACTTTGTCGCCCGGGCTGAAGTGCAGTGGTGTGATCTCGGCTCAATGCAACCTCCGCCTCCCGGGTTCAAGTGATTCTTCTGCTTCAGCCTTCTGAGTAGCTGAGATTACAGGTGCCTGCCACCATGTCCTGCTAATTTTTGTATATTTAGTAGAGATGGGGTATCACCATGTTGGTCAGGCTGGTCTTGAACTCCTGACTGTGTGATCCATCCACTTCAGCCTCCCAAAGTGCTGGGATTACAGTGGTAAGTCACTGCACCTGGCCTCAGTATGGCTGTTAATCATCACCGGTCTGTTGACAAATATTCCATTCCTGTCTTTTCCATCACATAGAAAAATTGGACTCCCGGCCACGCACAGTGGCTCATGCCTGTAATCACAGCACTTTGGGAGGTGAAGGTGGGCAGATAACAAGATCAGGAGCTTGAGACCATTCTGGCCAACATGGTGAAACCCTGTCTGGCCAACATGGTGAAATGTTGTCTCTGCTAAAATTAAAAAAATATATACAAAAAATTAGCTGTGTGTGGTGGCATGTGCCTGTAATCCCAGCTACTCAGGAGGCTGAGGTGGGAGAATCGCTTGAACCAGGGAGTCAGAGGTTGCAGCGGGCGGAGATTGTGCCACTGCCCTCCAGGCTGGGCAATAGAACAACACTCTGTCTCAAAAAAAAAAAAAAAAAAAAAAAATTGGATTCCCACTCACTTTGATGTTAGGCATGATTATATGCTTTATTCTTCCTCATGAAATCTGAATGAAAGTGGCATATAGCTGCTTCTGAGCAGAAATTTTAAGAACTATGCTTAATTTGCCCCCACCTCTTTCTCTGCCAAAATAATAGTTGAAGATTAAACCCTTATCAGTGTGGGTGCCTGACTAGTGTGAGCTGCCCTGACCTGAAATTTACAATGAAAATGAGAAATAAATCAATTATTTTTTGGATGTGATGTTGAGATTTGGAAGTTGTTTTTAAATGAAGCACAACCTAGCCTGCTGTAACAAAATACAATTGCATTATAGATTTGTAGGTTTTCTCACCTCAGATTAACAGTATTGGTTTCTAATCACATCTTTAAGTCAATGCAAACATGTGCCATCTATTGATTGTAAGGTCTTCTTATAGTTTTCACTTTTTTTTTTTGTGGCTGAGTACAGGGGACTTTATTGATGGTACAGGACAAGGTGGGGATCCATGGCCCCTCCCACTTCAGGGGGTCTGCATGGAAACTGTAAGGAGTGGAGATTTTCAGTGTGCTTAGAACTGAGTGTGGCAGGGTCTTCCCAGCAGTGAGGGCCTCTCTCTTCCTCTTGTGCTCTCACTGGGGCTGGTAGTCCAGAGGTCTTACTCCTTGGAGGCCATGTGGGCCATGAGGTCCACCATCCTATTGCTGTAGTCAAATTCAATGTCATTCCACGAAATGAGCCTGACAAAGTAGTCGTTGAGAACAATGCAAGCCCCAGCATCGAAGGTTGAAGACTGGGTGTCACTGTTGAAGTTGGAGGAGACAACCTGATGCTCAGCATAGCTTATGATGCCCTTGAAGGGGTCCTGTGATACCTGCTTCAACACCTTCTTGTCATCATATTTGGCAGAGTTTTCCAGACAGCAAGTCAGATCCATGACCAACACATTGGTGGTAGGGATATGGAAGGCTTTGCCAGTGAGCTTTCCATTCAGATCAGGGATGACCTTGTCACAGCCTTGGCTGCACCAGTAGAGACAGGGATGATGTTCTGGACAGCCCTGCATCCATCACATCACACTTTCCCAGAGGGGCTATCCACAGTCTTCTGGGTGGCAGTGATGGTGTGGACTGCGGTCATGAGTAAAGTTGTCATCTATAGATCAGAGGTGATAAGCAGTTGGTGGTACTTATCACCTCTGGCAAAGGTCATCAGGAAGCATTGCTAATGATCCTGAGGCTGTTGTCATATTTCTTATGGTTCACGCCCATCATGAACATGGGGAGAGGGGAAGAGATGATGATCCTTTTGGCCCTTCCCTGCAAGTGAGACTCAGCCTTCATGAAGGTGAAGATGCTCGTGGACTCCACCATGTACTCAGCCCTAGCATCTTCCTATTTGATTTTGGAGGGATGTTACTTCTAGACGACAGTGATGGGATTTTCATTGATGATACGCTTCCCATTCTCAGCCTTGATGGTGCCGTGGAAATTGCCATGGGTAGAACCATACTAGAACATGTAGACTACATAGCTGAGGTCAATGAATGGGTCATTGATGGTAACAATATCCACTTTACCAGAGTTAAAAGCAGCACTGACGATCAGGCGCCCAATACGACCAAATCCGTTGACTTCGGCCTCCATACACCATGGTGTCTCAGGGATTCAGCCAGTGATGCACAGGAAGATGTGGCTTTCTGTCAAACAGGAAGAGCATAGAGCCTATACTTTCTATTTTCTTTCTATACTTTCTGATAAAATTCTGGCTTGAATTTCTTTGCCTTTTGCCATCATCATCATCATCATCATCATCATCATTATCATCATCATCATCATCAGTGATGTACTTAACAGTAAATTACAAGCTTCTAAATTTTAAGAAATAAAATAAGTTATTTTTCCAACAGCCTTATTTTAGAAATGAGACAATTCAGATTCTCCTAAGATAGGAGATTTATCCAGGACCATACAGGAAGATTTCTTTTAAATTTTAATTTGCATTTTTTTAGATCTTTGTACCTTACAACTCATGCCATTCAGTTATTTATTTAAGTTTTTTTTTTTTTTGTAGTGTCATCCATGATGGATATTCATTCAAATTTTTAAGTTAAAATTTTAGAAGTAACTGCTGGCTAGTGGAAGAGCCAGGATTAACCTCAATGATTGCAGCTACAGATCAATGCTAGGTGTATTAGTTTTTAGGGCTGTCATAACCAAATAGCACAGGCTGGTGGCTGAGACAACAGAAATGAGTTGTTTTCATAATTTTTTGTTTGTTTGTTTGAGACAAAGTTTTGCTCTTATTGCCCAGATTGGAGTGCAGTGGCATGATCTTGGCTGACTGCAACCTCTGTCTTCCGGGTTCAAGCGATTCTCCCGCCTCAGCCTCCTGAGTGGCTGGTATTACATGTGCCTGCCACCACGCCCAGCAAAAATTTGTGTTTTTAATAGAGACGTTTTACCACATTGGTCAGGCTGGCCTGAAACCCCTGACCTCAGGTGATCCACCAGCCTCAGCCTCTCAAAATGCTGGTATTACAGGCATGAGGCACCACGCCCAGCCTTCTTTTCATAGTTCTAAAGGCAAGAAGTCCAAGATCAAGATGTCAGCAGGTTTGGTTTATTCTGAGGCTTGTCTTCTTAGCATGCAGATACCTGCCTCCTCATTGCCTACTCCCTTGGCATTCCTTCTCCATGCACACACACCTGGTGTCTCTTCCTTTGTCTGAATTCCCAGTTCTTGTAAGGACACCAGTCAGACTGGATCAGGCCCTACCCTGACAGCATTTTACTTTAATCACCTAAAGTTCCTATCTCCAAATACGGTTATATTCTGACGTACCTGGGTTAGGGCATCAACATCTGAATTTTGCGGGCACAAAATTCAACACTAAGATATGACAAATTGATAATATTTTAAATTAGAAACAAAACCAAATCTAAGATTAGAATCTCAGTATTGTTTCTAGAAGCCATGATATTTATGCAGTATCAGGTCATAGAATTTGACATAAAATATTAACAAGACTTCAATATTATTTGCCCATCTAACAAAAAGCATTTAATCCCAGTTCTTAAAAAATGCTTACCCTAACTTAGCTAATAGCTGAGGTCCTTGTGCTGAGCCATCTGCAAATTCCATGTAAGACTGAACAAGAGCCTCCCAGATGCCAAATAGAAGCAACTGTGCACAATAATCTGACTCACACTAATAAGGCTTACTTTTCACACTTCCTTTTCCCCTCCCTCACCTTTTCCTTTCCTTTACCAGGTCTTCTGTGAGTACATTGACAGTTTCAAACACAATACTAGGAGCTGAATTTGGATAAATCATAACCTGGCCCAGGGGCTCACTTCTAGGAGAGGGGACAGCCAATTAATTGCATAATTATAATGTAACAATATAATTATAACATCCTATAGAATGCTGTAAACTCTATGAGTATATGAAAGAGGAATTTCTAAGTCACAATTTAGGGGGAAAAGTCTTATAACTTACATTTCTACAAACGCTTTTTTTCTTTTCAAAGGATGTTCCTAATTTTCTGCCAGTATATCACAGGAGATAGAACATGTATGAGGCACAGTGGCAAAGCATAGGACCAATGTTTTAACTAATGAATAGAAAAATAGACTCCAAAAGAAGATTCTCCATTAAAGCCATCACCTTGAGAGACTATTAATTTATTCCAAAGATGCTGTCTTAACTTAAAGCACTTTTGGAATTTGTAATTGGTTAGACTGTGAGCTCTTCTAGAGCAGAACAAAGTTTTACTTACTGCATGGTGCGTGATTAATGTTTATAGAACAAGTAAGTGAACCCAGAGACAGTGGCTCTTTTAATACTATAATTGGTGAGTAATACCTGTTCCTGGGGTGTTTGGAGTTTTTAGAGACTTGAGACATCCAGATTTAACAAAACCATGATCACACTAACAATGTTTAGAGTTCAAAGTGAGGCATAACTCTACAGTAATGAAACTGGGTTTATTCTAAAGCATCACCAAAGAATACCAGAACAAAAGTAGGAAGAAAAGAAAGTGAGTTCTGATGAATAGTAACGTCATCCTCAAATACGAAGAGTATTGGTCGCAGTGTTGCTTGGAGAAGATTGATAAGCACTTTTTAAGAAAAGTAGATTGTATTAGAAGCATTTTTTTTTTCAAATTTTACTTTAAGTTCTGGGATACATCTTCATAACATGCAGGTTTGTGACATAGGTATGTGTGCCGTGGTGGTCATCCAGGTTTTCAGCCCCGCATGCATTAGGCATTGGTCCTAATGCTATCCCTCCCCTTATCTCCCCTGCTCTGACAGGCCCTGATGTGTGATGTTCTCCTCCCTGCGTCCATGTATTCTCATTGTTCAACACCCATTTATGAGTGAGAACATGGGTTGTTTGGTTTTCTGTTTCAGTATTAGTTTGCTGAGAATGATGGCTTCCAGCTTCATCCATGTCCTTACAAAAGACATGAACTCTTCTTTTTTATAGCTGACTAGTATTCCATGATATATATGTGCCAAATTTTCTTTATACAGTCTATCTTTGATGGACATTTGGGTTGGTTCCAAGTCTATGCCATTGTAAATAGTGCTGGAATAAACATACTTGTGCATGTGTCTTTATAATAGAATGATTTATAATTCTTTCAGCACATACCCAGTAATGGTATGAGTATTGGTTGGACAAATGGTATATCTGGTTCTAGATCTTTGAGGAATCACTGCATTGTATTTGAACTGGTTGAATGATTGAACTAATTTATACTCCCATCAAGAGTACAAAAGCATTCCTATTTCTTCACATCCTCGCCAGCATCTGCTGTTCCCTGACTTTTTAAAAATCATTATTCTAACTTTCATGAGATGGTATCTCAAGGAGGTTTTGATCTGCATTTCTCTAATGATGAATGATGACGGGCTTTTTTTTTCATGTTTGTTGGCTGCATAGTTGTTTTCTTTTGAGAAGTGTCTGTTAATATCAGAAGCATTTCCTCTGGGAACAAAAGTACCATAAAAGGATTAAACACCAGAGGATTTTGAATAAGCAAAAGGGTCCTTGAGCTGACTTTTGGGATTGGAGCTGGTTAAGTACTGCATTACTCAGCATGGGATGAAAAGAATTTGGAGTTGCTAGGAGCAATCCTGGAAGCCCACTTTAAAAAAGAGCATGGGGAAGAGAAAAGAGAGAAGCCACTGTGAGGAAGAAAGAACACCTGATGCCACCGTGCCTGGTTGGACCAAAGACAAGGGTGGATTGCTTCAAATAGAGGATTGGTTCACACAGGGATTTGGTCCTTTGCTCCCTACACTGATTTTCCTGTTACAAGCACCATGCCCTTATGATCTTATTGTTGATGTTTTCTTTAAGATCAAGGAAGAAACCTGAAAGTCCATATCTGAGTGAAGTGGTGTAAGTCAGGGGCACCATTCCAGTAAGATAAAATAATTCATAAATAGAACTGATTTATGGGAGGAGCAGGAGCTCAGAACTAGAAGTAACAAAAGAAACCCAGGTCTTCCAGAGATTCATAGAACTCTTAGAAGAGGCTTCAACTATGGATTGGGGGTTCTGAGTAGCCTTAGCTTGAGCAGAGGGGTTACCCCAAGTGACAGTTTCATATAAATGACAACACTAGACAAAATCTGAGTACCTCTATTTGATTATGGAAAATTGGTCTTGAAGCTCCTTTTTTTTGGTTTTTCTTTTCTGGGATTTTCTTCTGTTCTTTCTTTCTTTATTAAGAAAAAAATTCCACTCTGCTACTGCTGCCCCTATAGAGTTGATTATGATAATTTGCTGGGTTCCCACTGTATTTTCTAGTGATTTACATTTTAGCACTTGTATACATTTTAGAGAATTTAGATATTTAAATATATGCCTTTCTGCTCCTTTAGATTCTGAGCTATTTGAGGTTGGGGAACATGTCTTATTTTTGCTTATCCTGAATCCTTTGTTTCTATCAAATATCTAGTAAATGTTACTGAATAAATGAATGAATTAGTGATTAAAAGTATGTATGCATGAATCAATGAATGAGGATGAGTATCTATGTTCCTAAAAGTTATAACCTAAACACAGGGAATTTTAAGCAACAGAGTACAAGTGTGGTCCTAAATCAAAATGAAAGCTTTTCAAGTGTCAAAAAGAATTTTGCTGACTTCCTTCTTAGAGACTGTTTTGGTTTGCTTGTTTTAAACACCTTTCCTCTTTATCCCTTGTTCTCTAATTTCTATAAGCTATTACCATCCTCCCCACTACCACCCTGCTAAAAAAAGGTTCTTGTCTGAGAAACAGAAGAGGAAATAAATGAAATTGGTATGCATGCCTTAGTGAGTTCTTACAATGAAAGGATAACCTGGAAACCATTCCCACTACGCTTAGCAAAAACATTTTTTCAGTCTATACAGTCCACTATCTAATTACAGTATTGGAATACTGTTAAGAATGAAGCAAAGTCCAAAGAATCAATTACATCCCCAGTTAAGGTGACTGGCCACACGTTCAATAGCTGGTGAGAGTGAAGAGGAAGTCACTAAACCAGAAGATCTAATCCATTTCTTTAACATGTGACAGGAAGCTCTTACGTGTTCCTATTGCTGTTCTTATAGAGCAGGTGTCCCTAAACTACGGCCCGCGGGCTGCATGCGGCCCCCTGAGGCCATTTATCTGGCCCCCCGCCGCACTTCAGGAAGGGGCACCTCTTTCATTGGTGGTCAGTGAGAGGAGCACAGTATGTGGCGGCCCTCCAACGGTCTGAGGGACAGTGAACTGGTCCCCTGTGTAAACAGTTTGGGGACGCCTGTTATAGAGTCTTCATGTCACCCAAAAGGAGACAGGGGACCTTTTTAAAGAGATCAAACAAGGTTGATAACAGAAGTCCATATGTGAATCTGAACCCTGGAGAAGGATTACTGAGAGAAAACTGGAAGCATCAATTTGCCCTCTTCCCCATCTTTTTCAGAGACCTGTGTTGAGAGCTAGCCAGCATGAGTCAACTATTGTTCCCCAGCAGTTGACCAGAATACAAGCTATTACTGGAGAAAAACCAGTGTGTGGGGGAAGGAACTCAGCCCTCTTTTGTGGGCCTTGTATTGTTATTGCACAGCAGAGGATCCAGATAGAGGAAACTAGCTTTAGTGGCATTTTTTAAAAAGGATAATACTTGATTTGAACAAATAGTACTGTGTACCCTCCCTAAAATTCTTCCGTTTATTTTGTACAATTTGTGTCCAAGGATCTGTGTTATAATTTGATCCTGGTGATGGGTGTGATGCCATGTGAGCAGAATAGAAGGTTGACATTAAGAAATTATTTTAAAGGCTAGAAATATATGTGGGCTGCAGGAAGGAAAGGATGTGGCCTGGTGGCAAGGGGAAAAGAGGGTGTGCCAGGTGAGGGGCACATGAAATGTGAAATCCTATGAGCCAGTCTGTTTTTGGCTTTGGAAGGCAGGGTTATTGTGCAAAGAGCAAGGTTAGAAAACCACTGTGAGGCAGAATAGTGATTATATTCCTGGGGAGGAGATGCTTCAGCCCTGAAAGTCAGATCCATAGACATTTGCTTCATGGTTTGTTTTGATAAGTAGGGGCTTCTGTGCACAGCTAAGAGGAATGGCTAATGTGTTGCTCCTGATAAGTTCTTAACCTTGGTTATATGTTGGAATCACATTTAAATTACTAATCCCCTGGTATTTTACAGAGGTCTCTAGGTGATTTTATTATGCCACATGCTAGAAGAACCACCTGCACTTTACTTAGGCAACTTCCATCTTACAATACACATCCCAGTACTTCCGGACTCCTTTGACTTGAATGACTATCTGCAGTGTGGTCACCTGCTGATACTTCTGCTTCCTAAACCAGTGGTTTTCAGACATCAAGGTGCATAGGCATTAAAACATACACACACACACACACACACACACACACACACACACACACACAGACAGATTTGATTCAGTATTGATTCAGTAGATCTGGGGTAGGGCTTGAGAATCAACAGTCTAACAAAAATCCCCATTTCTGATCCTCAGAACACACTGCGAGTACTAAGTTCTTGCATTACAACTCATAGCCTTGTTCCCACTTCCATTAGCGTAGCCTCAAGAGTGCAGACTTTGGGTTCAGAACACTCTGGCCTCACCCTCTTCTAGCTGACTGAGTCAGCTAGAAGTTGATTAACCTTAATGACTTAGTTTCTTCTCCTATAAAATGAGAATAAATGAAGGTTTTGTGAGGACTATAAAAGATTAACTTAAAGTGGACTAATAGTGCAAGGCCTTGCAAAAGGTGAGTGCCTAGCTTTCCCTAACTCCTAAGATGCTTTCTGTCATCAGAGCTCTTTTAATTATTTTTTTCGCTGTCCTACTTTGTAACTTCTGCAGAGTCATATAGAAATTCTCAACTGACCTCTAGTTCTTGGAATCTTCCCAACTTCCCCAAACTGTCGCTTCTCCTCTGGCTTCTATTCCCTTTCCACCCAGCCTGTGTTCTCTGGTCAATGATGTAGACCATGGCTTCTATAAATTCATTCATTAAACAAACATTTATTGGGCACCCCATGGATGCTAGGCATTGTGATGAGCTCTGAGAGTATATGGGGAGCTGCTAAATGTTTCATGATGGTATGAAAATGCATGTTTATGAACATATATATACATGTATACTTTTAACTGTAAAACATTGTAAAGAATGTATAGTGTACAATTTACTCTTTATTTTAAATTTAATATAGCCAATCTGTTTTCACAGAATTTTATTTTTTGCTATACTATTGTATTTTTAGCCAATGTATGGATGTAACTGAGGAAAGAATATAGTTCACATAAGAACGTTACTTAATTTTTTTGTATTAATAACTAAAATGAAAGTAAAATCAGGTAGTAAGCAGTAGCTTCCTTTTTTTTGTCAATATCATGAGCTGCTTCTTTGCTGAATCATAGATTTTAGATACTGGAAGAATAATATTTCTTTAAGGTTTTTGTAATGGCTGTAGACATGACCTACTTTGAGCTTAATTTGTGCTGTTAACATTTGCACCAAAATTTTCTTAATTCTAAACAATCAATACATCAAGATGTTAACTAGTGTTGTTGATTTATTTGGTATAAACACACCAACTATTGTCAATTTGAAGCTACCAATATAATGTATTGTAATGGCAGAAACTGCAATTACTTTTGCACCAACCTAATAATAGCACTGAACAGGAAGTTGAAAAGATGTGCAGTAGCCCATCAATAAATAGTATTTCCATCATAGAGGCAATCAGGGAAAATAACTTCAAGAGAATAACTCATAGTAAACACTATGACAATAAACAGAAGATGAATGTAAACATTTATTACCTTTTAAACATATATATTTTTAAAAATAATAGCTAAGTTTAACAGATTAAAAAATTGCTGAGTATTTAATAATAAGCACTTGTTAGCTGGTATAAGCCAGCTCCAACACATCACATTTGTGCAACAGATATAGTCGCTGACTTCATGAAGCTTATACTGTAGACATGGAGGCAGAGAAATAGATGAGCATAAATCTAATAAGACAGGCCCCTAAGCTAAATTGATGTCATAATTGTGATAGAATGTTAACTTCCCATAGACTTCACTCTCTGTTGTTTATGTCCATGAATATGTTACATTAAATGGCAAAAATATTTTGTAGATGTAATGCTACAAAACATTTGACCTTAAAATGGAGAGAGTATCTTTGATTATCCAGATGGGCCTAATGTAATCACATGAATCCTTAAAGCAGAAGGCAGAAGTGGAAATCGGAGAGTAAAAGCACAGGGATTATCAATGCACCATTGTTGGCTTAAAGAGAAAGAGGGTGATGCGCAAGGCAATAGGGACTGCAGCCCCATACCACAAGGCACTGAATTCTGCCGGTATCCACTGAGTGTGGAAGAAGACCCTGAGCCCAAGATGAGAACTGCAGCCCTGGATACTGCCTTGATTTTAGCCTAATGAGACCCTGAAAAGATAAACCGACCACACCGTGCCAGACTTCTAACCTACAGAAACAGTGAGACACATTTGTGTTGTTTAAAATTGCTACGTTTGTGGTAATTTGTTACACAGTAATAGAAAACTAGTAACAATTAGTAAAAAAAAAGGAAATTATAAAATAAGAGTTATCCAGGAAGAGCAGGGAAAAGAATGTTTCAGCACTTTCAGGGATTTGGAGGTGTTGAATATGCCTAAGTGGCATGCACAAGAGAAAGAGAAATGAGAAATAGAGATGGAAAAGTGTTCCATCATGATGAATCTTTTTTTTTTTTTTTTTTTTTTTTTTTTTTTTTTTTTTTGAGACGGAGTTTCGCTCTTGTTACCCAGGCTGGAGTGCAATGGCGCGATCTCGGCTCACCGCAACCTCCACCTCCTGGGTTCAGGCAATTCTCCTGCCTCAGCCTCCTGAGTAGCTGGGATTACAGGCACGCACCACCATGCCCAGCTAATTTTTTCTGTATTTTTAGTAGAGACGGGGTTTCACCATGTTGACCAGGTTGGTCTCGATCTCTCGACCTCGTGATCCACCCGCCTCGGCCTCCCAAAGTGCTGGGATTACAGGCTTGAGACACCGCGCCCGGCCCATGATGAATCTTTTAAGCTAGACTATTCTGAATATTTTTCCAAGAACAAAGGGAACCAATACCCCCTTTGTCATGATTAATTAGTGTTTTTGAAAGATGGATGAAGGGATGTTGACCGGCAGGAGGCAGATCAGTTAGGAGGTATTTTCATATCAGGCAAACATAGTGAGGACTGGAAGAGTGGATGGAGGTGCCTTACCCAGTTTATTCTTTCTCTCTTCTGCTTTTTAGTTCTGCCTACAATCACTGTTTTAGCACCCTGTGCCAGGTGCCACACCAGGCAGTGTGGACACCACTCCAGGCTCCCAGACCTTGGCAGGGATCATGTTGCTCTGGTTTTTTCCCAGAAGCTGTGTAAAGTCATGTAAATACATAGTTCATTAATTACAAAAACTAGTTCTGCCACTTATAAAGTGTACAATCTAGGGCAAGTCACTTAACCTCTCTGAATTAAACTTTCCTGATTTGCAAATAATTGTTATAGCTACTTCAGAAGGCTATTATGGTCAGGTGAGGTGGCTCATGCCTGTAATCCCAGCAGTTTGGGAGGCCAAGGTGGGAGAATTACTTGAACCTGGAAGCTCAAGATCAGCTTCAGCAACATAGTAATACCCTGTCTCTATTAAAAATAAAATAAGATAGAAGGCTGTTGTGAGGATTACATATAGAGTACATAAAAACGTTAGAATTTATAAATGCTCTTCAAATGGTGGGCTGTCTTCTCTTTATCTCTTTACCATGTGCTCCAGCTTATCTCATATTCTTTCTTTCTCCCATGTCTCTTTCATTGTCGTTAATAAATTAGTTCAATGAATAATTATTTAGAATCTATTATATACTATACACTCAGCTGGATGTTTTTATGTATTTGTTTTACTCATTCTGTCATGCACATACCTACAGACAGACAGACAGACAGACACACACACACACACTTCTTGTTTCTTAGAAAGCTTACTCTTTAGACACTTAAGGATACAAGAACACTCGTATTTTTAAGTAAAACATAAAAGTAGTTACAAAATACATTAGATTTGGCATACCTACATTTAAATCTATATAGGTATGTTGTGTGAAAGAAAACAAGACAGCGAAAAATGTGAATATATACATAGAAACAAATGTTGGAAAATATAACTCAAAATGTTAGTATATTTCTCTCTGAATAATTTCCTTTGTATTTATTCATATTTTACCATATTTTCCAAATTGTCTGCTATAAATACACCTTATAAATAGAAAAATGACTGAAAACATGTTGTGAAACTATGAAGTGTCAAATACTGTAAAGGAATTCCATGTAGGATGTGATAGGTCTATGTAAAATTTTTTTCTGAATTAAATGATGCCTGAGTGGAGATAAACAGAACTTTTGCAGGAAAGAAACTAGAGAATGCCACTCTAAAAGGAGGATCCAGGAGAAGTAGTGGCTCAGCAGGGAGTGGTGAAGAAACACTATCATGTGTATAGTTCCTGTTGCTTGAAGTGTAACTTAGGGTAGAGCAGGAGATGACTCCCGAGAAAACAGAATATCGTGCTATGGATCTTAAATTTTACTCTACATGTGCTAAGACATTTAATCAGGGGATTCACGAATAGTCATGCTTGCATTTTTGGTAGATTACAGCAGTGGTATGACATATGGAGAAGGAGGATCATAGAGGCACAGGGGAAGCACAAGACTCCTCAGGAGACTAGTTTCAGGGAAAGAAATGATGAAGGCCTGAACTAGGACGATATATTGGGAATAGAGAAAAATATTTTATAGATGATTAAGAAATATTTAGGCCTTAATTCCCATTCTGCTTAGGTCATACTGTATTGCTAAATTAGTAACAGTAAAACTCACATAAGACAATACTTGGATGCCTACATATTGTGCCTGTATAATTTTCCCTCTGGAAGAAGAGTTTCAAAGGGGATGGGACAGCCAAGAACTGAAAAAGAAGATTTCATAATCTGTCTTTGGACTAACTTCTGCAAGCCCAGACGAGGCATTTGGGGTGAGAAATTGCTGCTGTCTATCCTAGAATCAGGCTGTGGAGAGAAGAGAGAGGAGTGAGTTGGCAAAGGATTCCAGAGAAAGATCTGCAGGCCTTGATGGCAGATAAGAGCAGATAAGCAAATGTGGAGTCATGTGATGGTCACAGAACAGGCTGTGCAGAGACATAATTTGGGAAGGAAGAGAGTGAGTACTTTTGAGTCATTTTTAGTTTCTGTAGCAGCAGGATTTCCAACTGGCATAAAGACAGTCAGGAATTCACAGAGACAGTGACTGTGTCATGAGAACAGGATGTCAGGACTCGTTTACTATCAGCTGAAGAAAACTTGGCTGCCCCTCCTGAGGAGGGACCCAGGGCATAGGGAGGAGTGAATTTTCTGACTCTCTCCAGCCCATGTTTTACCATACTCAATAGCTGCCTTATGCTTGCACCAAGTGAGCAAAACGTTTTTGTGGTGTAATTCTGAGGTTTCCTCTTAAACTGAACTTCTTGGTCCTATAAATAAGAATGGTCTAAAATCCTCCAAGTTAGGAGAAAATCTTCTCCTTCCTCACAGAGAGTGAATATAGGGATTCAAATTCAAACCAAAATGTAAATGATTGATTTTAGCCTTCCTGCTAGCAAGCCTTGATGGGCATAGAGGAGATTGGAGGTCAGAAGGGCAAGAGAACCCAAATACAAGATGGAGAGGCAGAAGAGAAGGGTTCTGGAGACAGTAAGGCTTTGCAGTAAGTGCAAAGAGCCTGGGTCCAGAAGTCTGAGGCGATGGATGCCCAGATAGGATCATAGCATCATTTATTTGAAGAGCTCTCGGAACTGCATTGCTTGGGGAAGTCAAATCTGTAGTAGTCCAAGGGGGCTAGACTACCTTAGAAATCTCGAAGGACAAGGAGGACTACAAACAGCAAATATTTGAAGCTTTTGCAGAAAATTAGAGGAACCCTACAAAAGTGAGCTTTCCGCAATGAGATAACAGAGGATTTAAGCTGAACCAGCATGGAAGGCCATAGGTTAAAGTCGCAAGAATATACTATTTTTCAGTGAGGTCTGTTCTAAGTTTTAAAGGGCCATTCCTGCATTAGTTCTTCCCCAAAATATATTTGGCATTTGGGAGGGTGTGTTTTCACTCAAAGGAAAATCATTTCTTAGGTGAAAAGCCCCAAAGCACAGGAAAGATAAGAAAGCAGTAGGTGGTAGGACTGGGGGACAGGGCTGCTCTTGACTCCAAAGTCTTCAGATTGAGTGCCTGTCACATGACCTCCAGAAACCTGAAAGCTGGAGGAACCATTGTTTCTGAGAAGTCTTACTCAGCAGACACACCACCCACAGTTTCCCCTTAGCAGCTTGTCCGACTAAGACAAGAGCAGCTGTCTTAATTCTTCTTCTCTCTCCCATCAAAGCGGCTCAGAAAAGCCAGCAATTTGCCTTTATTCTTCAGACGGTAGCTCCCTCACAGTGGTAAACAGTCTAATACTCTCCAGGGAACTTTTTTTTTTTTGTTCTTTTGTTTATTCACTTTCTAAAAAAACTTTCTTATCTTTAACAGATTTTGTTTTTAGAGTAGAATTGTTGACAATGAGACAGAAGGAGGCTTTCTTTATCATTGTAATGCTGGTTAGGCCTATTGGGATAGGCAATAAACATTTATCTTGTTGCTATTGTTAATAATTTGTTTGGGTTACACTTCTGTCAGCTTTTTTTCTTTTTTCTTTTTTTTTTTTTTGGCTTGGAGTGGCTGAAATTGCTTTGGCTGGGGGGATGTGGGTGGAGTAGGAAAGTCAAAAAGATAGGATAGTATTTCTCTATTAATTACTAGGTAAAAGTGTGTGTGTGTGTGTGTGTGTGTGTGTGTGTGTGTGTGTGTGTGTGAAGATCCTGACTTAGGAAAGGTAATTACCTTTCCAAATGTAAAAAGTAGAATAGATTATTCAATGAACAATTTTAAAACAGACTTCTTTCTTTCTTTCTTTCTTTTTTTAACAGACTAAACCAAGCAGTAAAAATAAAATTTTAATTATCTACTAGAAATTTCTCCAGAATAAAGGGTCTGGTTCAGTTCCTATATTGCCTCTGTGGGTCCCAGTCTGTGACATGCCAAGGGTTGGACTGACCAGAAGTCTTCGGATTACCTCTCTCTTCCCTCTACCCCTATTGATTCTTGCCTACCATATTCCACGGTGCCAGCCAGCAAAGCATACCTGTTTAATTCTCTAGGTTAGAAAAAATTTCCAAGATTTTTCTCCTTGTGTTTCTATGTCCAAATGCTACCTACTTTTTAAAACAAAGACAACAGGCTGGGAGTGGTGGCTCACGCTTGTAATCTCAACATTTTGGGAGACTGAAGCGAGCAGATCACTTGAAGCCAGTAGTTTAAGACCAGCATTGCCAACATGGTCAAAGCCATCTCTACTAAAAATACAAAAATTAGCTTGCTGTTGTGGTGCACAGCTGTAATCCCAGCTACTCAGGAGGCTGAGGCAGGAGAATCACTTGAACCTCGGAAGCAGAAGTTATAGTGAGCTGAGATCACACCACTGCACTGCAGCCTGGACAGTAGAGCAAGACTATCTCAAACAAACAATAAATGAAATAACATAAAATAAAATAAAACAAAACACAGACAACATACCTCCTTCATCATGAAGCCTCCTTTAATTCTTAGAAACCAACAAAACTCTTCCAAACTCTCAAAGGGCATTTAAGAATACATATCAGTGTTTCACTAATCTTTAAGGAGAATTTAGTGTATGCTAGGTTCTGGATGAAGCATTTTACATTTATTAATATATGTGGGTTTATACAACTTTTACCTGCATTTTCTGTTAGAGTAGAGAGATCCAAAGATGATAAAGTGACTTGTTCAAAGTCATTGGTAAATGGCTGAGCTACTTATTTGCTGTATTAATAGAGATCATGTCCTTCATCCTTTGCTGATGTTTTTTACCATGTCTTATCCATACTTCTGTAAGTCTTTACATTTTATCCATTTATTAGCTCATTTATCTCAAGAACAATCCACTGATGTGGCTATTACCATTTTCTTCATTTTATCAATGTTTTCATCTGTTTAGAGATTATAACAAAATACTAAAAACTGGGTAGCGTAGAAGCAACAGAAATTAATTTCTCATGGTTCTAGAAGCTAAGAAGTTTACCATCAAGGTGGCAGCAGAGTTGGTGCCGGGTAAGGACTCATTTCCTTGTTCATAGATGGTGCCTTTTAGTTGTGACCTCAGTTGATGGAAGAAGTGAAAGAGCTTACTTGGGCCTCTCTTATAAGGGAACAAATCCCATTCTTTAGGGCTCTACCCTCATGACTTAATCACCTCCAAAATGTCCTACCTCCCAACACCATTACGTTGGTGACTAAGTTTCAACCTATGAATTTGGAGAGGTCACAAACATTCAGACCATAGTAATCAATGAGTACAGCTTCCCCAATCCATGGGAAGTATGTTGCAGAGCAGAAATTGGGCCAGGTCATTTGACTACAGATTGCATCCTTCCCATGCTGCTGAGCTGCATTGCCTAGCCTCGGTCAGGTTCAGCGTGGCCATGCTTTTGTAAGCCAGGTCTTCTCCTTTTCCACAGCTACCTGAAGGTCTAAATTGCGGAGATGGGGCAGGATACAGCCCCACACTGGCCCTGTCTTAATTTTAAAATGTCCTGAAAGACAGTGTGGGCAGATCCTTCTTGAGTTATACTACTTCCAACAGAATTGGTGGATATCACTTTATTATTAGCCCATTATAGTTGGTCATAGAATATTAGGAACCAGGTCCATATAAATATTATCCAATGGCTTTCACTGGCCCAAGTCTTGGTATTTGGTTCACAGAATGGTTCCTCTTTTTCTCTGAAAATGAAATAAAAGCCCAGTCCCATTTGGCCAATACACACTGTCTTAGCTTGGGTTGCTGTAGCAAGATGCTATAAACTATATTGTTTAAACCAGGCGTCCCCAAACTTTTTATACAGGGGTCCAGTTCACTGTCCCTCAGACTGTTGGAGGGCCGCCACATATTGTGCTCCTCTCACTGACCACCAATGAAAGAGGTGCCCCTTCCTGAAGTGCGGCAGGGGCCCGGATAAATGGCCTCAGGGGCCTGCGGTCCGTAGTTTGGGGACGCCTGGTTTAAACAACAAAAATTTATTTTTCACAGTTCTGGAGCTGGAAGCTCAACATGAGAGCGCCAGCATGATCAGGTTCTGGAGAGGACCCTCTTCCTGTTTGCAGACTGCTTGCTTCTTGTATATTCCAACAGTAAAAAGAGAACAAGAGCATTCTCTGCGGTCTTTTTTTTTTTTTAATAAGGGTGTTAACCCCATTTAAGAGGGTTCCCCCTTATGATCTAATTATCTCTCAAAAGCCCTACCTTTCAACACCATTACATCGAACGTTAGGATTTCAACATGTGAATTTGTAGTGGGGTGATGGGGAGAGGGACACGCAAATGTTTAGTCCATAACGCATTCTGACAAAAACTGAAGTGGGGTAAAGGGTCACGTAAGTGAATCCCTGCAGTGGTAAAGGATGCATTATAGTTCATTCATCATTTTAGTCAGTAAATATTGAGCACACATTACGAGCTAAATTTCGGGTTCATATTAGAGCATTTTGTAATTTTGTGAAAGAGATAAGCAGACAGGCAGTGGTGTAAATCACAACCTGCAGGTGGCGATTGCTCAAAAAGAGAAAAATCATGGAGCTATGAAATTATAGAAGGTAAGAGCGCTTACCCTGTATGGAGTTGGATACAGAATGTTGGATACAGAGGAAGTGGTGCCGAGGAGCTTTAGATAAAGAAGAAGGTGATGATGAGAGGATGGAAGTGACCGAAGGAATGAAATGTAGTAGAAAGGTAACACCACACGAGAAGCTGTAGGAGAAAGGAGGAAGCGCACTTCCCGTCAAAAGGGAGAACATGACATGCACATAGGTTAGAGGTAACAGCTCACAGCAAGGCTGGAGAGGCCGTAGGAGCTCAGCATGGCTCGCCTGCAGCTGTACAGGAGGACTGGCACACACTGCTTCTTGGAGGTTACAGCAACTGCTACTCTCTGAGGGTTATGTTATTTATCCATCCACTCATCTGACAACATGCCAATTCCTCCAGACCTTTGGACAAAAATGTTCTAACTTGTTTCAAAATAATTTATATTCAACATACTTAGTATCTTGCTTCAGAAATAAATGGATGAAGAATAGTGTTCTGGCTACTGTGTTGTGTAACAAATTGTGTAGTGGCTTAAAATGACAATTACTTTATTACATTCACATAAGTGTAGGTCAGGGTCTCATAAAGGGCTGAGGGAGGAAGTTTGTCACACATCTATGGTGTGAAGCTACCTCCTACAAGGTATAGAACTGTCTTGTAGTGGACCACTTGGCTTGTTTAGTGAGGGTGTGTGTAAGCAGGTGGCATATGACAGTTTGCTTAAAGGCAAACTTTCCCCTCTGGTCACTTTGCTCCAGCCCATTCAACTGGGCCTTGCCTGGTTTTCCAGTTTCAGAACTCCTACTTAGAACCTGAGATGGCTTGGCACTCCTTCTACACAAGTGTTTATAAATGTACTTTTGTGACTAGATCGAACTTCTAATGCCACAATGGCTCCTCCTGCATACCTCTACATGGTTTCATTTTTTTTCTCTTCTCTTTAGAATTAAGTTTGAATTGAATGCTCCAATATTCTCATAGATAGTCTTATCTATATCTCATAGATATTCTCATAGATACAGATATGTTGATAGGTATTATCATATATCTTGGTTCATTTCCTGAGGGTTCTTGAATCTCTCAGTTATTTTTCTTCTTTCATCCTTGCATCATTTGGGAAAACTTATCAAAGTTAGGAGTAGGAACCATGTCTCATAGGTGTCTTTTAAAATTTTTATTTACAAATATTTACTTATTTTTTTGAACTGGTACTATATTTACATAGATAAAAATTCCAAGATGAAAGTGCCAATAAATAGGTTTCCTTTCACCATACCGTGTGCTTCATAAATCCCCCTAATTTGTCCAGTACAGGTTTTCAAAACATTTACTGAATTCTAATAATCAAGTTCCTCACTACATACACCCTAGCATGAGGGTTGGATTACTGTAAAGCTGACTAACCTTAAGTCTCAGGGCTCCTCACCTGCTTGGGTTCCTTCCAGGTCTTCTTCCAGAATCATCATCAACTTGTTTATATGCCCTACAGTAAATCCAACCCTTGTGCTAGGCATGCACATCGAGGAGCTTAACTACTAAAATATGCAATTATAGTACATTTTAACCACATCATTTCTGTCTGCTGCCCCTTTCCATTCCAACCCCTTGGTATACTCTGCCTCTATAAGGGGGCATCAGAGCGGTCTGTGGCAACTTGATATAGAAAAGGGAAAATCGAAATGGGAATGCATTTTATTTGGGTTTAGTGAGAGTTTATGAGCCTTGCAATCTTTTTGTAAAAAGCTAAGTAATTGTTAAGTATAGCAATGACTGTCAGTTCTATTCCTAACTGCTTGCCGTGCAGTTTACCTAGTATAATAATGTAAAACTGCAGGGCTGGAGTTATTTTGCTATATATAAAAGTGCCTTTATAGCATCTATAATTGGGAGTATGTAATGGAAAAGAAGATAGTGTTTATTAATATGAATATTGTTATTTTTCTGAATTTTATTTTGTGATGTTTGTAGTATTAATCAGCAGTTTTACATTTGTAATTTGTTCCCTTTTATTTTCTTCATCTTCACTTTTCATACAATTTCTTTGGTACTTTGCATTCCTTTTTTCTCAGTGAGGTGTCCAAAATTGTAAGAATGTGCTTTATCCCACAAAATGTTAATCTTCTCTTTTACAGAACTAACCAGCAGATGTCTTTTTCACTTCCTTTGCTTTTGCTTTGCCCATCTGTCAGCTGTGAATGACCCAAACAGCATGACACACTGTTTCTAACTCAACATCCTGGAACTTCCTTGGCCTTTGACAAAGCCACCAGATCACTATCACTATCATTATTTTTTATAGAAATTAACTTATGGATTAAAGACTTAAACGTAAGACCTAACACCATAAAAACCCTAGAAGAAAATCTAGGCAAAACCATTCAGGACATAGGCACAGGCAAGGACTTCATGATCAAAACACCAAAAGCATTGGCAACAAAAGCCAAAATAGACAAAGGGGATCAAATTAAACTCCAGAGCTTCTGTACAGCAAAAGAAACAATCACTAGAGTGAACCAGAAAACAACAGAATGGGAAAATTTTTTTGCAATCTACCCGTCTGACAAAGGACTAATATCCAGAATCTACAAAGAACTAAAACAGATTTACAAGAAAAAAACAAACAAACCCATTCAAAAGTGGGCAAAGGATATGAACAGACACTTTTCTAAAGAAGACATATATGAGGCTAACACATGTATGAAAAACGCTCATCATCACTGGTCATTAGAGAAATGCAAATCAAAACTACATTGAGATACCATCTCATGCCAGTTAGAATGGTGATCATTAAAAAATCTGGAGACAACAGATGCTGGAGAGGATGTGGAGAAATAGGAACGCTTTTACACTGTTGGTGGGAGTGTAAATTAGTTCAACCATTGGGGAAGACAGTGCAGTGATTCCTCAAGAACCTAGAAATAGAAATTCCATTTGACCCAGCAATCCCATTACTAGGTATATATGCAAAGGATTATAAATCATTCTACTATAAAGACACATGCACACGAGTGTTCATTGCAGTACTGTTTACAAGAGCAAAGACCTGGAACCAACCCAAATGCCCATCAATGATAGACTGGACAAGGAAAATGTGGCACATATACACCAGGGATTACTATGCAGCCATCAAAAATGATGAGTTTGTGTCCTTTGTAGGGACATGGATGAACTTGGAAACCATCAGTCTCAGCAAACTGACACAAGAACAGAAAATCAAACACCACATGTTCTCACTCACAGGCCAGTGTTGAACAGTGAGAACACATGGACACAGGGAGGGGAGCATCACACACTGGGGTCTGTAGTGGGGAAATAGGGGAGGGACAGTCGGGGGTGGGGAGTTGGGGAGGGATACCATGGGGAGAAATGCCAGGTATAGGAGATGGGGCGGAAGGCAGCAAACCACAATGCCATGTTTGTACCTGTGCAACAATCCTGCATGTTCACATGTACCCCCAAACCTAAAATGCAATAAAAAAAATCATAAAAATTCAACCATAAAAAGTCATCTTGGGCTGGGTGTGGTAGCTCACACATGTAATCCCAACACTTTGAAAGGCTAAGGTGAGATCACTTCAGGCCAGACACTGAAGATAAGCCTGGGCAACATAGCCAGATCTCATCTCTACAAAAATGAAAAAACAGCCGGGCGCGGTGGCTCAAGCCTGTAATCCCAGCACTTTGGGAGGCTGAGGCGGGTGGATCACGAGGTCAAGAGATCAAGACCATCCTGGTCAACATGGTGAAACCCCGTCTCTACTAAAAATACAAAAAATTAGCTGGGCACGGTGGTGTGTGCCTGTAATCCCAGCTACTCAGGAGGCTGAGGCAGGAGAATTGCCTGAACCCAGGAGGCGGAGGTTGCGGTGAGCCGAGATCGCGCCATTGCACTCCAGCATGGGTAACAAGAGCGAAACTCCGTCTCAAAAAAAAAAAAAAAAAAAAAAAAAACAAATTAGCTGGACCTGGTGTGCATCCCGTAGTTCTCCCAGCAGCTGAGGTGGGAGGATCATTTGAGCCTCAGCCTCTGTAGTAGCTAGGACTACTCCCCAGTAGTGTGACTGGTATGTATGAGCTCTGATCATACCACACTGCACTCTAGCCCAGGCCACAGAGCATAACCCCGTCTCCAACCAAAAAAATAAAATAAAATAAAAACCATCTTGGCTATGCCGATGCCAAAGTTAATGAGTTGAGAGATGAAGAAAACAAAAAGAAAAATCTTAAAGACATCATAAATTGGGAGCAGGAGGCAGGAGATGGCTTCTTTCCTGTACTTTCTCTAAAAAACATTTCTGGTTTTACGCCCAATTTGCTCAGCAGTGTATCCTCACTCTTTCGCTAACCTTGAGAGACACTGTCAGATGCTCACAAGGGAAGAACATGAAGGATGAAAGATAAACTATACACTGACATAGCACATGGACTCTGAGTCATTTGTTTTCTTTGACAGATCTTTACCATGCTGGATTGAAAGAGAAAAGACCATCAGTAAAGCAAATGGATCAAATGGAGTTATAAATCAACTCTGTCCTCTTTAGAGGATTGACTCAACTGCATACATCTCCAGTATATGCCCTTGTGGCTTTATTTCTTTTCTGTTTATGTGGAAAAATACAGTAAAGAGAGTTAACTATCCCAAGACAGAAGAGTATTGTTAAAAAAGAATACAATGTTATTGATTTTTCAAAGCATAATCTGATATTTTTAAACTTTGATTTAATAAAACATAATGCAATTTCTTTTATGAGTTTTTTTATGCTTTCCCAATGTTTATTACCCTGTGTGTTACACACTTCAAAATCAGAGTATCCTAATAAGATCACTTGAGAGGATCCTGATCTAAGTTACGAAACCCCCATGGCCTTTTTATCCACATTGTCACATTCTCCCAGTCATCTCTTCCTACTTTATTGAATCTATTATACTTTATACTTATGTATGCTTTTCTGTTTACTTTATATATACAGTATAATGGGGTACATAGTATAAGAGGTAGGATGGTACTAGCAAGTGTTCCTAAGTAGGTTTAGGGAATGGGAATAAGGGTAGGAGGTAGGAGAGCATCTTAGAAACTTACTAAAGCTTTTAATTAATTAATTATTATTATTTTTAAAATAGAGACAGGGTTTCACCATGTTGGCCAGGCTGGTTTTGAACTCCTCAGCTCAAATGATCTCCCCCCCTCAGCCTCCCAGAGTGTTGGGATTACAGGCCAGAGCCACCATACCCAGCCATTATAGCTTTCTTTTTTTTTTTTTTTTTTTTTTTTTGAGACGGTGTTTCGCTGTTGTTACCCAGGCTGGAGTGCAACGGCACAATCTCGGCTCACCGCAATCTCTGCCTCCTGGGTTCAAGCAATTCTCCTGCCTCAGCCTCCCGAGTAGCTGGGACTACAGGCGTGCACCACTCATGCCCATTATAGCTTTCTAAAGCAGGCACTATGGCTGTTTTGGTCTCCATTCTCTACCGGGTACATAAGGGTTCTTGACATTTGGGAGTTACTGTGATACAAGGAAGGGATATATGAGTACATAAAAATTTATTTTCAGGTAGATACAACAGCATGTTCAAAGAAGGAGGAATGACAGAGATCAGTTTTTGTAATTCATTGAAGGCCTAAAATATGGTAAAAATGCTATATGGATATGGTTAAAGATAAATCTGTGTAGTGACCGCTTTAGTAAACACATCCACTGCACACCTGACAGCTTCGCAGTTTTTAGCAATATTCAAAAAGAGGTCATTTACTTGGAAAGAAACAGGTAGTTGGCAATGTAATTGAGCTACAGCTGAAACCCTCAAACCTCTAAATTGCAATGTTATTTAAGTGGGTTTCAGGTGGGTTTCTTTTATTTACGACTGAAGGAGCTGAGCTTTCTGTCAGGTAAGATAAAGATTAATAGGCAGAAAAAGTAACATTTTCTCACAGAGCTGATGTGGTCTGAGGAACAGCAGCAACAGCAGTACAGCTTTGGAACTGGATAGAAAAGAAAGTTCTTGGGCTCTATCCGAGACCTGCTGAATCTTTGTGGGGGCAACCTAAGGCTCTTCATTTTACAAGCCTTCCAGGTGACTTTTATGCAGGTTGAAATTTGAGACCTACGGTAGTCATGTGATTTCATCATCTGCATTTCTAATAAGCTACAGGTCCTGCCGGAAGGCAGGCCACCTTTTAAGTAGTCTTGCTGTAAAACATTCTGTTTACTGAGTGGACTCAAGCAAGGGCGTCAGAACGTTAAGGGATGCATACCAACTGTTTTCCTCACCAGAGGTAAGTCTCAACTAACTGTGAACACATTCAAGCTAGTTTCTTTCAAAAGGAAGACGTGAAGCAGTTGGGGAACTCTCTCTTCTCTGTGTCAGCAGATCAACAGTGAAGAAAACATTTACCTTGCCAGGCATGGTGGCTCACACCTGTCATCCCGTCTTGGGAGGCCAAGGCGGGTGGACTGCTTGAGATAAGGAATTCAAGACCAGCCTGACCTGTGATGTTCGCTGAGAGAAAGGAGAGCAGACCCAAAGTTAGGCAAGCAAGTCTTATTAACCTGTTGGGCTTCCCTGTAACAATCAGAGGCGGCGGCCCCAAGCTTATAAAATGTGGACTTTACATAGGGTAAGAGGGGCATAAGGGAGTTTCAGGACAGAGATAATCTATCAGCTTGTAAGAGGCACAGAGATAGTTTGTTAACTTTCGACAGACTTAAAATGCATCATCCTGTGACTTTTCTGGTGGCAGTTTAAAACAAACAAACAAACAGGATTTTACAGGTATGTGTATAACAAGAATGTACAAGTATGGATAACAAACATTTGTTTTTCCTGTCTTCCCCTGAGCTGCCCAGATAGGTGTAATCAGATTTTGCTTCATTGTAGCACCTAGATAGGAGTTCAGGAATGCAGCTACAGAGAATTAGAGTGTGTGAGGGTGGGGGTAGGTCAGCTTGTGCAGAGGGGGTTTTCTGAGGCAGCTTGTCCCTAACATGGCTAACATGGTGAAAACCCGTCTCTAGTAAAATACAAAAATTACCTAGGCATGGTGGCGTGTGTCTGTAATCCCAGCTACTCGGGAGGCTAAGGCAAGAGAATTGCTGGAACCCAGGAGGCAGAGGTAGCAGTGAGCCGAGATTGCACCATTGCACTCCAGCCTGGGCAACAGAGTGAGACTCCATCTAAGAAAAGAAAGAAAGAAACATTTATGGTATTGTGTTCTTTGGCTACTAGCAACATGTATCAGTCTTTAATGATTATGAACAGAAAAAGTTATTTAGTGAAAATATTCTGAGTAATTCAAAAATAGAGAACTCAGTGCAGCTTGCAGCAGTAGAAATGTGTAACCCTTCTCTTTAGAGTAGCACCACTGAACAACTTACTCACTTTTACAGACAATAGTGGACAACTTAGTTACAAAGCTCTTGTATTCCTGTGTATTTTAAGTGTGTCATTCTCAGTGGAAAAAGACTGGCTTACCTCTGGGCCCTGTTATCACCCATGTGTTTAGGATTATTGGGAGTTCATGATTGGCTGGCTGATAGGCGTCACATGCAGCAGCTGAGTTGCTGTTCCGCTAAATAGTTGCTGGAGACACAAAAACGCAGATGTTCACGATAATGCATCTAATACAGAAAAAGTAAAAAAAGTAATGTATGGGATAAAAAGTTATATAAGGAAGCCAAAAGCTGAGTCATTGGAATGGATTTTGAAACATTATTAATTATACTGACCTAATGTGATGTCTATTTTTAATAAGAATAAAAGTGTATGGTAGTAATTGCATATTTATGATAGATATGATGCTGGTTTTATGTGTAGCAGGGTTTCTCAGTCTGGGCACTGTTTACATTTCCTGTCTGTTGGTGGCAGGAGGTTGTCTTGTACATCGTAATATGTTTAGCAGCATCCTTGGTCTCTGCTCACTAGAAGCCAACAGTTCCCCCATTCTTTATTCATGTCTCCAAACTTTGCCAAATGTCCCCTGGCATCACAATTACACTTGGTTTAGAACCACTGATTGAGATAAATTGAATCCGGAGAAACACATGCTCCAGTAAGGATAATTTTTAAATAATTTTGGATAAAATAAGTCTTGCCATTGAACATAGGAGGCAGGGACGCGTTATCAGTGATTACTAACTTCTAATTCATTTAGGTGCAAATGAATGTAACCATCTTTATCCTTTAGGAGATGTCCTGTTTTTCCAAAGCATTTACTGTATAGGGAAGGATAAGTTGAGTCAAAACCGTTAACCATTTCTTGCTCTTTCTGACTTAGTGGTGTTTGAAAATAGAATGCTTTCTGAGGTTTGGGTGGAAAGTTGAAGGAAGTAAAGACACTGCAGATCCCGGGTGGTATGTTCAGCATTTCCTCCTATCCACAGACTTTAAAAGAGAAAAATGGTCGTGGAGTTGAACATTTGGCCCCAGAGATGGTGTTGGCAATCATCTGAGTTTCTGGACAGTGCTCTAAGATACCGGAATGATGAAACTTGGATAATGTAGCTCATCTCACTAAAGTGAGGGGAAACTTGCTTGTCTGGAATAGTTCTCAATATGTGGTCTGCAGAATACCAGTTCTTGGGCCTTGTTACCAACTTACTGAGCTCAGCAGTAGGGGGTCTGGGAGTCGCTGAGTTAACATATGTAAATTAGCTTTACAAGTTCTCCTTATGCATTATGAGTTTTGAGAATGTATGGTCTACTAGATAGATTTTTTTTTTTTTTTTTGTCAGTTAACAGCACTGAGCTAGGGAGAAGGTAAGAGAAAATACTTTAAGATACAGATTAATGTAAAGACAGAAAAATATCACGTTTTTTATAATTCTAAAAAAGGAAAATAAAAGACCAGAAAAGATATATGTTCACATTCACCTGTGAAATTGAGATTAGCACATCAGGCAATCACTATTAATCTTATTAAAATTACTGAGACTTTCTGGGTTGATCTCAAAATTGGAAAATGGTGGCTTAAGGGTGAACCCATTCCAAAGACAGTACATTTTTGTAGTGTGGGAGTGTTAGAACCGGGGGTCCTGGTCCAGCCCATGCTGTGGTCTGAGGGGAGTGAGTGGATGGGCAGAAAGAACACTTGAGGAGGGGAGACGTAGGCAGGTGAATACGGTTTTATTCGGCATCAGCTCTCATCAGCAGCTTACTTAACATCAGCTCTTGACTCTGTGCGTCTTTTCTTGGCTGTGTGTTCGGCTCTGTGGCTCCTGCTGGATTCACACCTGCAGCTACATGGCCTGCTCTCCCTTGCCTCAGGGTCAGCAGCTTTACTCTTTCTCTCTGGGTACCTCTGTTAGCCATGCTGTGGCTCTCCTCTGTCCACAAGACAGACGGCTTTGGCTCTGCCTCTCTCTCTGGACACCAGTGCTTGCACAAGAGCGATGTTGAGCCAAGCTGAGACCCAAGAGCCCCTGTGCAGTGTCAGCAGGGCAGTCACAGCTTTTACAGACAACAGTGGTTCAGAGCCAAGTATGAACTTACACAAATAGGTTATGTAACCAACGGAGGTGTGCACCTGCACGCCAAACACACTGAGTCCTGCAGGCCTGGATATCTGCCTTGGCCTGTCCTTGACCAAAGCACGTCCCTGTACGTTACACTCCAACCCCTAGGCCAAGGGAAACATAGGGTTTGGACACACAGGTTATACATAAAAGGTTTGGGCACACAGGCCCAGTATATACATACGGGCTTATCACAGAAGGCTGGCACATATGTTTTGGACACTCAGGCCTGATATATACATAAGCTTCTCGGCATGCAGGCCTGTTACTTATACAAGCTTTGCTAAACTGCCCTGCTATTGGTGCAGATTACCATAGGTGTCACCTCCTTGGTGATTACCATCCACATTGCCCTGAGTTAGGCTTATTGGCAACTTTGCCTACACCTGGTTTTAAGCCAGATTGTGTCCCTACTAGGCTGGGCCGCATCAGCAGTCCAGACGTGGCAGTGTACCATGCCCTGTTAGAAATGGGGGGACACCATTTCTAATGGTGAAGGCTCAGGGTCTAGGGGTGCCTCAGGCCCCATGGCCTGATTTTGCATTAGGACTACAGGCCTACTCTACTGCTAAGGGACTTGCACTCAGCGCACTCTGCTGCTCTAAGTAGGTACCCTACTTCACTGAAGTGGATGTCTGCGCCATCCCTGTCCAGGGGGCAGTTACCCATGAATGCGCCCATCCCCCCACTGGGTGAGTTGTCTGCATGATGACTTAACCCATCCTGCCATGCTGTTATGAGCCTGAAGGACAGCATATGCAGTCACTAACTGCTTTCCCAGTCCCAGGAACACAACCATCCTGCTATCACTAACTGCTTCTCTATTGATGAACACCAGAGCTCAGCTCCCTTCCACAGCTGAGACTAACAGCCCACTTGCTTCCAATGACTCCATGAACTGCTATAAGCCCAAGCCAAAATCAGCTGTGGTTACATGTACATCTAGTATAAATGGGCACCCTTAGTTTACTACCCAGAAAGGGTGTCTTAACCTTAACACCCCAATTCCAGGCAAGAGGGGCACTGCCACTATTAAACCTGCAAGGGAATCAGAGGTTAATATAACATGATCAACAAAACTGCAACATATGATGGGGCCATACAACAGCCCTGCAGCTACACTGTGAAAGTTCATCGTTGCCTGCCCATGAAGGCAAACTGTTCCTAGCTCTCGGTGGACTGACCCAGTTCTGTTGTGAAACGGTCCATCAAGTCCATGACAGACATCACAGCTGCCAAGCCATGCAAAACATCCAGCCCCACATGCCTTTAGGTATGGGAGAGACATACACAACATATAAGTGGAGAGCCAAGTGGCCGATGCCAAGATGCAAAGACACAGGTTTCACTTATACTGACTGGTCTACATAGCCATTAATAAATCCAGCCTTGCCTGCAAATTTATCTGGGTTCAGGGACCAGTAGACTGCCAAGTCCAAAGGCTGCTCTGGTTTTCCAGTGCCCCCCACAAGCTGCGCATTTTGACAAGTTCTCTTATCAGATAGAAAAGGCTTTACAGTCCCACCAGCTGCAGCAGGTACTCTCTGAACTAGAACGCTTGTGCAGGACTGGGCCATGCAGCAAGGTCCTTCTTCCAAATGACTTGCACTAAGTCTGTACCTGACTGCCAACATTACGAGCTTAACTCCCACAACTTAGTGGGGACATGGGAATCATAGGTAATGTTTTCTACCACAATAGGGGGTGTCTGGCTCACCCCTGGGGCCCACCAGCTGCTCCTGCTTTATTTTCTGGTAGATCACTGGGTGAGCCCGCAGTGGGGGTTCTTCTTCCTTCCTGCACTGCATTTCACAAGGACTGGGCACGCACATCGTATAGCGCAGGTACAAACGTCCATCTGACTGCTTGTCAAGGCATGTGTCTTCTCAATGCTGTGCACTTCTAAGTGCTTCAGCGCCTTCTCCACATTCACAAGAGACCCATCCACTATCTCCCATATTTCCACTGGGGTCCATCCAAGCAGCCCCACTGCCACTGGGTACCACAGCTTATGCTGCAGCCTCATAGCTGACCCGGGAGCCCTCAGGGACTGAGGCCCATTCACCTCATCGCATTCACATTGCCAGTTGTTAGAACGTGGGATCCAGGTCCAGCTTATGCTGGGTCTGAGGGAGTGGATGGATGGGCAGGAAGAACACCTGAGGGGCCACAGGCAGGTGAATATGGTTTGATTCAGCAGCAGCTTGCATTAACAGCTCACTTACACCAGCTCTTTACACGGTGCACCTTTATCTTGGCCGTCTGCTCCGGCTCTTTGGCTCCTGCTGCCCCCATGCCTGCAGCTGCGTGGCCGGCTCTCCCTTGCCTTCATGGTCAGCAGCTTAACTGTTTCTCTCTCTGGGCACCAGCAGAAAAGCCGTGTTGAACCAAGCTGAGCCCCAAGAGCCCCTGTACAGCATTAGCAGGGCAATTATACCTTTTATAGACAATAGTGGCTCAGAGCCAAGTATGAATTTACACAAACAGGTTATGTAGCAGATAGAGGGGCACACCTGTTCCCCAAACTGGCTGAGTCATGCAGGCCTGGATATCCATCTCTACCTATCTTTGACCAAAGCACAACCATGTACCTTCCAGGGAGGCAGGGTTCCACTGTATATAAAAGTGTGTATACTGTGGAAATCTTCCAATTAGATTTTAGCGTCTATTTTCACAGGCATAACAAGAGATGAACAGAGGTGACATAGAAAGTGGCTGTACATGAAGCAGAGATCCATGACAGAAATAAAAAACATGTCTTGACTGTCATGTTCAACCCCTATTTACTTCAGTGGGGATAGCATCATGTTTAAGAGGCCAACGAAGAGACCTCAAGCCAGTGAATGAGACCTAGGGTTTATTGAGGGGACTTACATGCAGGGCAGTCCAGTAGAGGCAGGCTAGACAGAAGAACTGCAACTGCTTGTAAAAAGTGTGACGTTTATATAGCATTTTCACTTAGCACCTTCCCCTTAGCAACCTCTTCCTGGCAGTCTTCATTTAAGCCCAAAGGGCCTTGATCCTGTATATGGCATGTATTCCATGGGATGGACTGAGGGTTGAGATGTTTCTCATAGATAAGACATCAATCTTCAGGTTGGCCACTCCCAGATTCCTTAGGAGCTCTGAACACATATTCTTCTTAGACTACAGGGTCATTCCCAGGATATGCTATTACTGTTGTCAAGTGCATCTGCCATACACCAACCAAAGAAGGACACAAAGCCAATCCCACGGCTTCTGCAAAAGCATTCCTTCAGCTAAAATAGTAACGGATTCTTGATTGTCTTTTGGATAATTTTGTTCCTGAGAAAGAGAAAGAATCCGAGGGGAACTGGCACTTGAGGCCTAAACATTTAGTGAAGTCAAAGAGATTGGGCTGTGGAAAGCTGCCACATGCTGTTAGTTTGTAATAGCAAGAGCAGGAAAGAGTAGGCACAGCCTGAAGTTTGCTTTAGGGATCAGATTTCAAGAAATTCAGAGAAAAAAACAGTCATAACACAGCATCATAAGACATCTGGAAGGGAATTCTAGAGAAACAGAAAAACTCTAAAAAGAAAAAAAGCAATACACATTGTATATGCAAGTGGCTTCAACAACCAACAAAAACACATAATTTTAAAACCAGTGTGTTGTACAGAGTTCACTGATATGATCAGATTTTCAAAGTTAGTATTTATGTGTCAGAAAAATGGATCAGATATTAAATTGTTTTGTTTGCCATAATTTTTCCATCTCCCATTTCAAAAAATATTTGATTAGGCTAATTCACTTCCTCATCATTTTCTCTAGAGTGGAAAACAGAAGCTTCTTAGATCTATCACCTTTCTTGATTTTTCCGTAAAAGCCATAAAGGTATAGAAATTATGTTATTATGTCCTGAAAGGTAGAGATGACAGTGGTACAAATATTTTAGAGAGATTTCCTTAGCCTGGGAAAGAGATCAAGGTTGATGGGTTCTGAAAACAGCAAGTTCTCACGTCCTGTTATGATTCACCCACCAGAATGCTTTGCAGACCACAGAGCATATGCCTGTGTAGGGCAGCTAAGGATAGCTGTATGCTAGCTATATGGCAGCCACTGCTGTCACTCAACTTAGAAAGATGTGTTTGCCCTAGGGAATCAGCAAGGCAGGATCATGTGTGTTAGGTCCAAGAACATCTAAGAAGCCATCCACATCAGCTGATACACAAGGACATTTCTAATACTCTGATGCTCCACCTAGGAACTTTTACACAAACTTTGATAAAAAGAGTGAAGAAGCCCAATAATCTATCAAATTTATTATTAATAAATTATGCTGAACTCTAATTGTGTGATGCTGAGAAACTTAATTAGCCATTCCAGCTTCAGCTTCCTCTTCTGTAAAATAGGAATAATGTATCTTATAAGGTATGGGAAATTAAATAAGATAATATCCATATGGTGGCAACATAGTGCGAGAGACCTAATAGGAGCAGAGTTAATAATTGCATTCTTTTTCTTTTCCAAGTTAAGAAAAATATTGAGATTTCTGGCTGGGCTGACAACAGGAGGACTATTTTAAAGCCTTCACAGGAGGACTTAGCCCATTCCTCCATGAGTGAAAAAAGCTGCAGATATATTTTCTTGTGAGACTGAAACAGAGAGGCTATGGATTTGGGGACATTCCACAAAACAGTAAAGCTCTGTACTTAAAACATTATATATTGGTCAGGTTTTGCATTGCTCTAAAGAAATTCCTGTGGCTGGGTAGTTTATAAAGAAAAGAGCTATATTTGGCTCATCATTCTTCAGGTCGTACAGGAAGTGTGGTGCCAGTAATCTGTTCAGCTTTTGGACCTCAGGAAGCTTACAATCATGGTAGAAGGTGAAGGGGGAGCAGACACATCACATGGTAAGAGTTGGAGCAAGAAAGAGAAGGAGAATGTGCCACACTCTATTAAAGAGATCATGTGTGAGCTGGGCAATAGCTCATCACCAAGGGGATGGTGCTAAGCCATTCATGAGGGATCCACCCTCATTATACAATACCTACCACTAGGTCTCATCCCCAACATTGGAAGTAACATTTCAACATGAGATTTGGAGGGGACAAACATCCAAAGCATATCAGAGGCATTAGGTTAAAGTCTATGTTGAAGCTAAGATTTCCCATCCCAAATCTATTTGTTCAACCAGCTTCAAAATGTCAGTAGCTTGGCTTATATCTCCCCATAGAAGTTTAAAGGATTCTCCTCTGGAGGAAAAGTGAAAGAAAACATAACTGATTCAGAGAAGAGGACTACGTATACTGAAATTTGGAGAATTGTAGTAAAAAGTCTAAAATACTTTCTGGTCAGTATAGAGTGATATATACCAGTTAAGAAGCCCTGAATTTATGCACAAAACTTTCAACTAGCTTTCATCCTTTTAAATAAGAATGAGAAACAATCACTGAATATTTTGGAGTATATTTAAAAATGAAAGACAGAAATCAAAGAGAAAAGAGGTACTTGGAAAAATCATAGACAATGCAAGAAGTAGAAAAAAAAAGAAAGATATTGTAATTAATAGCCACAGAGATACAGTAAGATATTGTATCAGTGAGTTGTAATCCAGATTCTTTAAAAAACATTCAAAAAACAAGAAGTTATCAGAAACTATAATATGGTATCCAAAATTTTAAAAAGTGTAAAATGCTTAGAATATAAAGTCAATTAAAATCATCCACAAAGTACAGCAAAACAAAACAAAACAAAAAAACCCACGATAAAAATAGATGAAATAGAATTTGGGGCATCAGTTTAGAAGATGTTATTTAACCAATGAGCTTTGGGAACTACAGGAGCAGGAAATCAAAAGATGGAAATTATCCAAGAAATAATACAGGAAAAATTCTTAAAAGTTTCCTAGTGTAAGAGACCCACTGAGAATTCACCAAAAGAAATAATCATAAATTTATAAATATCAATGATAATTGTTCATTTTTAATTGATCTAGACAGTACAAACAGTATATATAAAGATGTATAAAATTAAGATTATATTAAGAATAAAAAATTATAGATAAATGCATTAACTTTTTATTCTTATATACTAATCTAAATTTTGAGAAGAAAATTTTTTTCTGTGTAGAATCAGATGCCCAGCTAAATAACTGGGTATAAGGCAAATTTAAAACAGTTTCGGCCATATAAAATATTTGTCTGGATGCATGTCTTCTCAGAAAGCTGCTAGATACATGCACCACCAAAAAAAAAAAGGGAGTAAACCAAGACGGAGCAACATCAAATTGAGGAAGTAGGGTACAAACGCATGAGGCAAGTGAGGAGAATTCCAAGAATGGTGACAGAATTTTCAGGTCTTCCACCATGCATCAGGACCTGTATAGACTAGAATCCAGAGCAGAATATAGGACAGGGAATGTCAGCGAAATCTCTAAGGGGGAAATGGAATTGGTTATCTGACAGGTGTTTTGTGTATAAAATTGCACATAGTTGTTGAAAAACTAGGGCAAAGGTGTAGCTATATATTTACTCTAAACAAATGGAAAAAAGAGGTAGTTTTAATACCACCTCTTTTTTTTTTTTTTAATTCAAGAAAAGTAGGAATTTATTCAAGAAAAGAAATGTGATAAGCCATCTGTTTGGTCAATGAATAATATTTATAATACCATAATGACACAAATACTAAACACAGATTTAGCCAATAATTGTCATAATTACTATAATGGGGGAAGAGGGGGATGAAGGGAAGAGGGGGATGAAGGGAAAAGGAGAATAAAAGGAAGTTAAAATCTTTATTTTCCACAATAGGAAGTCAATTAAGAATGTTTAAACATGATCATACACAATATAACAGTAAATATATATTTTATATTTTTGCTTTGTAATAATTCATAGGAGATTACCAAAAAAAAAGAAAGTCCAGGAAATACCACATACTTTTCACCCAGTTTTATAAGAAACTGTCTTGTCCTTCCAGGCCACTTCTACCAGTTTATATTCCCATCAGCATTGCACGAACGATCCAGCTTCTCTGCATCATCAGCATTTATTGGTACCACAAGTTTTCATTTTAGTCATTCTAGTAGACGTCTGGTAGTTTCTCACTGCAGTTTTAATTTGTCTTTTTTTAATGGCTAAATATATTGAACATCTTTTTGTGTGTATTACTATCTCTTCATGTCTGTTGCTCATTTTCTAGTTGGATTCTGTGATTTTTTACTGTTGGGTTTTGAGGATTCTTTATGTATTCTAGATATTGTTCCTTTGTTGGATATGTAGTTGATAAGTGTCTTCTCTCAGCCTGTATCTTACTGTCTTTTTATCTCCTTCAGAGGGTCTTCTACAGAGAAAAAGTTTTAATTAAAAAAAATTTATCACTTTCACATTTTGTGGAGCATGCTTTTGTGTTAAGAATAAGAACTCTTTATATTGCACTAGGTGTTAAAGATTTTCTCCCATGTTTTCTTCTTTCTTCTTTAAATTAAGGTGCTTCCTCCACCCCCCCAGTCTAATTAATCTGGCACCTCTTTTTGAAGCCTATAATTGCTCCACCAAATTAGCTCTTGGACCTTTGTCAAAAATCAGTTGGTGGTATTTGTGTGGGGCTCTTTCTGAGCTTTTTGTTATGTCCCTTTGAATTATGCATCTATCCATCTGCCAAAACTATATTGTCTTCATTACTGTGGTCGTGTAATAAGTTTTAACAGTAGGTAAGGTGATTCCTTTCACCTTATTCTTTTTCAAAATTGTTTTAGCTATTCTAGGTCCTTTAACTTCTGTTTATGTCTTGTAATAATTTTGTCTATATTCACAAAAATTCTTGGTGGGATTTTAATAGAAATTTTGTTAAAACTATACATCAATTTTAGGGAGAATTCATATCTTTACTATTTTCAGTCTTTCAGTCCATAAATACAATATGTCTCTTTATTTGTTTAGGTCATCTTTTTTTGTTTTCATTAGTATTTTATAATTTTTATCATATACATCTTGTACAAGAGTTTTATATTTATATCCAAGTACTTTGTTTTCTTTGGAGCAATATAAACACCATTTTGTGTTTAATTTTGCTAGTATGTAGAAATGCAATTAACTTTTGAGTGTTGATTTTGTATTTGCAACCTTGCTGAACTCATTCATAATTTTTAGAATTTTTTTGGTAGATAGTTTGGAATTTTCTATGTAGGCAATCATGTCTTCTGTGAATAAAGATGGTACTGTGTGTTCCTTTTAAATTTATATGCTCTTTATTCATTTTTTTCTTACCATATTTTGCTGGCTACAATTTCTAATGCTATTAATATGTTAAATAAAAGTGGTGAACACTTTGTTTTGTTTTGTGTTTTGTATCTTCTGGTTTTAAAATTATATCTGTCATTTCTTTGGTAATATTTCTATTTTTAATTGTTACACGACTATTTGTAATGTTCCAATTTTTATTATGTGTGCTTTAATATCTGTGTTAAATAATTTCAACATCTGATCTATCTGTATGTCTTTTGATTGTCTTTTCCTGTTCAAGTTGGGATTTTCCTCAACTTAGCACAGGACCTTTTATCCCAGTAGAAACCTAGTAAGTATTTGCAGAATCGAATTGACTTAAATCGAATTCTTTTTTTTTTACAGCAAAGTGTTTTTCTCATCCCAGAAAGATAATGGAGCAATGAAAAACTTACCAACTTCAGGATTTTTTACATTCATGTTTTCCAAATGCTTTCTCTCCCCAAATCCCAAATCCACCTTTCTAGATATGTAGCCTCTCATCCAAAGGAAAGTGTTGGTGTGATGTAAGCAGTGCCATATCCGACTCCAGCTCTCTTTACTGTTTATCCCCCCTACCCTGCCAATCAAAATGGACGGGAAGACAGACTAGGCAGCTTACGTCATCTTGCTAAAACCAAACTTCAAACTCTACATGATGCTGAAAGCAGGTTGCTGTTTACCCCAAGTCTCTAGTATTTTGATACCTGCTTCTTTAGCTTACGGTTCTTTTCCACACAGGTGTCCCTCTTACGGGTATAACTGTTTGTAATCAGAAGAAAAGGTTCCCTGAGGTCACTTGAAGTCAGAAAAATGCTGCTTAATGTAGAGCTCCATTTTAATGCCTTGATTTCATTTATGAGAAAGATGACTGTCTTTAACAGATCTTAGTCTGTTGATCTCTCTCTCCTACACTTAGTGTGTTGAAGAAGGCGTGTCTTTATCCTCCAGAAACTCACAATCTGGTTTGGTTATGACCACATTAACAATAAGGGTATATACTATCTGATAGCCTTTAGGTATATATCAGGTGCTGTGGAGACATAGGGAAGGGACAACGAACTACTTCAGGGCCTCTGGAAGGGTCTCTTCAGTGTGTGAAATCTATGCCAAGTCTTAAAGATTCAATAAGTTTATTAGGCAGAAGAAAACATGTCTATTCCAGAATGGAAAGGCATGAGCGAAGTCATGTGAAAGAGCATGGAGTATTTTTCAGTGACCACAGAGGAGCTGAGCGTGGCTGGAGGACAGCATAGATGAAGGCAAGTGGCAAGAGTTGAGGCTAGAAAGGAGCCCTCTTGGCTCCCTTATATCATCACTCTGGTCCCCAGAAGACACTAGGGCAGCAAGTTTGTGAAGAATTCCACCTTTACATTCCTCCAAAGCTTCTCCTTCCCCCAGTCTTTGCACCACTTCTGTTTGTTCTGCTTCAGACTTTTTGAATTTACTTCTGGACCTTAGGCTTTTGTTCTCAACCCTTCAGTTTTGTGCTAGGCATTCTTTCTAGTTTCTGTGCACCTCTTTTAATACATGACTCCTGTCCTCTGTCCCAAGAACCCTTTCTGAGAGCACCTCAGTCCTTGGAGGCTTGTTCTCTAGTCCTGCAGCTTTGAATGGAACTCCCTTAAGATCATGTCACAAAATGAATTATGCAACATGCTAGGGACTTCGTGTTTTTTTTTTTTTTTTTTTTTTTTTTTTTTTTTTTTGGCCAACAGTGAACTATTTATGATTTGTAAGCAAGAGAGTGACATGAACAGAATTTTATTTTGGAAAATATATCTCTGGCTGCAGTGTGGAAACACACTGGAAAATGATAAGAATAAAGACAGGGCAATCCATGGGAAAGTTTTTTAATGGTTGAGACAACGTACAGGTGATGAGCAGGTAACAGAATGGATTTAAGGAAACAAATTCAAGTGGGAGGTAAATAATGTGTACACAAGGGTGTAAAGTGTGAAATAATAGGCTTTGGACTACGAAGAGTGGGAAGATGGGAGGAGGCTAAGGATGAGGAATTACTTAGTGGGTATAATGTTCATTATTCAGGTTATGGCTGTATTAAAAGTCTAGACTTCACCATTATGCAATCTATCCAGGTAACAAATTGTACTTGTACTCCTTAAATGTATTTATTTATTTTTAAAGAAGGACAGTCGGTAGAATGTCTTGTTATCAACAGTTATCATAATCAACTTAGGCCCTTTTACTTCTCAGAAAGACCTACTCATTTATTTACATTTACTCTTGTTATTCCCCCCCCTTTAAATTCTTCTCTTCAACTAAAATAAACAATTACTCATAGAAATAAACCTTAGGAGCCCACTTTTACATCATCTAAGGCCATTCATTCATTGATGACAAAATAGAGAATAAAATTGTCAGAGGTCACAAATACAGTCATGCTCCTCTTTTCCAATCCTGCTTTCATGCCGTTATACAAAGGGTTTTGTTTTTCTTTCCAATCCTTATTTTTGCTTACATAAATTCTCAGTCAGTAAAAGTTCACATTGTTTTCACATTCTGAGCTCTTTCTCCAGGGAGCAGGCAGGGCTTAGAAAGGTCTTGTGAGAGGGACACTAAATCCATCTGCAAACAGTGAAGATTCTACTTACCCATAGAACCTCATCCCTCAGCTACTGGGCTGTGGAACTCTCTTCTGAATTGTTAAGTTTTGTGCTATCATCTTGCCTACTTCCATCTGGGTGTTTATGCCTCCCCTTGGAAAGCTCACAATGTCTGTTGGGGGTGACTTTAAATGGAATGCCACCCGAGTGGCACTTTTGTAGCTTTCCATCAGCATCTTCCATTAAGTACAGCCAAGTGAGTGTCTGATGGACTGTGCAGAAGAGGCAATTTCCCAATTATGAGGAACTTGAGTTGTTTTAACAGTACCAAACCCTGTCATACACCGCTGCTAAAGGAAGATACTGCTTTTTAGCTTGTCACGGTATGATTCCCACACATAATAATTTTTGTACTGCGCTGTTTACCTCTCATAGTCCACCTGCAACTTCTATGTAAGTGGCAGCTGTTGTTAAATTAAATTGAATTTCTATGTCAAATAAACAGTACGTTTTTGGGGGGATTCAGGCCCAAAGAGCTTTGTGAATATCAAATAGCTTTGTCTGGATTCACTACAGGAAGCCGCCTTTTCTTTCATCCACTCTCTATAGCTAATTTCAGAGTATGAAAACGTCCCAAAGTCTGGAATGACTCTATATTGTTTACATGCCATTATTAAGACACTTTAGAATTTCTTTAACCTCTCCCACAGAGAACAAATTTTCCCTAGCCTTATTTTTTTTCCTTCAGTGAAATTTCTCCTTTGTACAAAATGAAATGCAGCTTCAAAAGTGTCTCAGTATAGAAGTTCTTTTTTGCAGATGAATATACTTACAGTTAAAAAAAAAAAAAAGGAAGGATTGTCAGCTGCAGCTCATTAGTAGACTTTATGATCAAGAAGGGACTTCAAAGGTCCTGTGTCTGATAGTTTGCAAATCAAATCATACTTCAGATTCAGTGTCACCATCTACCAGGTGGGATATAGAATGTGACACAAGAAGGGGAATCTGAGCCCCAAACTCCTGCAGAGGGGAATGGTGAAAAGAATAATCACCAAAGGGTAAACAGTTTCCTCTGCTGGTTCATTAGCTGGTGGGTAGAAAACATAGATCTAATTTCCAGATGAGGAAAGTTGGACAGAGAGTCAAGGGTTGCTAGTTGCACAGCTAGCCACTGGTCATTTGGAGCAGCAACTCTGAGTCTCTAGGCTGCACAATTGTTTTTGTTTTAACTTTTAGCTTCAAGGGTACACGTGTAGGTTTGTTATATATGTAAACTGTGCATCATGGGGGTTTGGTGTACAGATTATTTTGTCACCCAGTTAATAAGCATAGTACCTAATAGGCAGTTTTTCTGTCCTTACCCTCTTCCCACCCTTCACTTTCATGTATTTCCAGGTGTCTGTTGTTCCCTTCTTTGTAATGTGCATCTTGTATATTACACCATACCTGCTATTTGGTCCATGCTGATGCCAAGTAAGACTGTCAATAGAGATGAAACCTGCCTCTCTTAAGAGAACAGTTTTCGGAGTCTGAGAGGTCTGAGTTTGAACTCGTCTTTTTCTACTGTGTGATTTTGGGTAAGATGTCAGGTTTCTAAACTTCAATTACTTCATCATTAATATGACAATACTGATAGCAAATACATACTATACCAGGTATATATAAAGATTAAACCATACATATGCAGATTTTTTTGCTGGAGCCTGACAACAAACTCAATAAAGGTTGTCATTATTATTAAGATTTTTAATCCTAACCATGATTTTCCCTCTCATTTCATCTCTCTTAGAAGGTTGGGAGACTTCTATTGCTTCAGCTTTATTCTTAGGGTCATCATTAAATGCTGCTGTCTACTCTTGCCTTGGGACTACCTAAGAGAGGTCTTTTACCTACAGACTCTCTAAAATTCCCTTGAGACTTCTCAGTAATGAGAAACCACCATCATTTCCTACCAATCAACCATGACATTTTCCTAGAATATAATCAAATATCATCACTCTAACAAACCATTGCCAGACACCTACATTGTCTTTAATAATATAATCAATTATCCTTATAGTAACATTTCTGTCTTAGACATGAACATAATCTTTCAAATGCTTGTAGGCATATTTTTAATGATTTATCATCTTTAATCAATCACCAAGTCTTATTAAGTATGCCTTGAGCTCCTTCCCTTAGTCCCATCGCTACAGCATTGGTTCAGTCCTTGTTTGTCTTTTCCTTATGCTCAATAGTTCTCCATAGGAGTCAGGACTTTTCACTGGCACCAGAAAGGTCTTTCTCAAGCACAATGATGAGCTCATCTTTCCCTACTTAAACTCATCAATTACTTAGTACAGGTATTCTCACCATTCATGCCTAAGGATTTACTTTAGGGTAAAAATAAAAATCCTTTATGAAGACAAATCCTTTATGTATATAATTGGGCCATGTCTAAGCTTCGTTTCTTGCCACTTCTTTGGCATCTGCATTCCCATCTATCCTCTCCACCCTGTTGCAAATTATATCTATATGAAATGCTTTTCTGCAACTCTCTTTATAGCTCATGTTCCCCTTCATGTCATTTTGTCTACTTATTTTACTCCTTTTGTTCTTGACATTTCTATAACATCACTGTGGTACATAGAATAATGGATCTACAAAGATGTTAATTTCCTAATCCCTGAAATCTCTTTTTATGTGTAATGGTTAATTTTGTATGTAAACTAGGCCAAACCACAGTACCCAGATAGGTGGAAACTCGATTTCCAAATACTCAGAATTGTAAGATAATGAATTTGTGTCATTTTAAAAAATGATTTGCTATAGCACCAATAAGAAACTCATATAGATTTTGGTATCTAGAAGTGAGATCTTGCTATGTAAATATCAAAAATGTGGTAGTGATTTTGGAATTGGGCACTGGGCAGAAGATGGAAGAACTTTGAGGGGCATGATTGCAAAAACCTAGATTGCCTTAAATAGACTGTATGTAGCTATAAATCTGGATATTGACTCCTCTGCTCTTATGGATTCCAAAGGAACTAAGAATCACAGCAGTGAAAACTGATATTGTCTTGGAACATGTAAATAAATCAGCATAAACAGATTGGTGGTAGAAAAATGACATTTAAAGTGATGCTGGTGAGAAGCCAGAAGAAAACAAGGAACTTGTGACTCAAAACTAGAGGAAAAGAAACTTTGTTCTAAAGTGGTGAAAAGCTTGGCTGAATCGTGTCCTATAATTACACGGAAAGCAAAACTTGCAGATAATGAGACTGGTTATTTACCAAGGTAGATTTCCAGGTAAAGAATAGATGATATGACCCAGTTTCTTCTTGTTGCTTATTAAAATAAGAGAGAAAAGAAATAGATCGAGAGAACTGTTAGGAAAAATGAAGCAGAACTTTGTTATTTGGAAAGTTTTCCGCCTATCCAAATTGTAAAAGATGCTGAAATTAGGAGCTTCTCTGTCGGGAAAGCATGCTGAAAAAAGGGAAAAAAATGAAGCAGGGAAGCATGCTGTGCACAGAATACCAAGGGTGTGTGGATCAATGATCAACTTTTTGCCAGTAGTTTGGAAGGATAAAAAAGTCAGAGTATTCAGTCACATGGTGGGCTCATAGAAGAGACTGGGAATGTGACTGATGGATCCCCTTAGCCATATAAGCAGAAGTCAGGAATAGAGATGGACTTATATAGGAAAGAGCAGGCCGGGCGCGGTGGCTCAAGCCTGTAATCCCAGCACTTTGGGAGGCCGAGGCGGGTGGATCACGAGGTCGAGAGATCGAGACCATCCTGGTCATCATGGTGAAACCCCGTCTCTACTAAAAATACAAAAGCTGAGGCAGGAGAATTGCTTGAACCCAGGAGGCGGAGGTTGCGGTGAGCCGAGATCGCGCCATTGCACTCCAGCCTGGGTAACAAGAGCAAAACTCCGTCTCAAAAAAAAAAAAAAAAAAAAAAAAAAAAAAAAAAAAAGGAAAGAGCTATGCATGAGCCTCTTGTCTAATGGAGTTAATTTCTGAGAGCTATAAGAGTTCTACAAGGACTCTTTTTGTGTGTCTACCTCCTTCACTTCTGCTCTGATCTTAGTTTTCTCTTGTCTTCTTCTAGTTTTTGAATTTGTTTGATCTTACTCCTATAGTTCTTTTAATTATGAGAATAGGGTGTTGATTTTAGATCTTTGCTCGCATCTCATGGGGGCATTTACTGCTGTAAATTTCCCTCTAGACACTGCTTTAAATGTGTCCCAGAGATTCTGTGCATTGTGTCTTTGTTCTCACTGGTTTCAAAGAATATCTTTATTCCTGCCTTTATTTTATTATTTATCCATTTGTCATTCAGGAGCAGGTTGTTCCATTTCCTTGGAGTTGTGTGGTTTTCAGTGAGTTTCTTAATTTTGAGTTCTAATTTGATTGCACTGTGGTCTGTGACTCGATGTTATGATTTCTGTTCTCTTGCGTTTACTGAGGAATGATTTACTTCCAATTATATGGTCATTTATAGAGTAAGTGCAATGTGGTGCTCAGAAGAGTGTATATTCTATGGATTTCCGATGGAGAGTTCTGTAAATGTGTATTAGGTACATTTGGTCCAAAACCGGGTTCAAGTCCTGGATATCCTTGTTAATTTTCTGTCTCCTTAATCTGTCTAATATTGACAGTGGAGTGTTAAAGTCTCCCACTATTAATGTGTGGGAGTCTAAGTCTCTTTGTAGGTTATTAAGAACTAACTTTATGTATCTGAATGTTCCTGTATTGCATGCTTATATATTTAGGATATTTAGTTCTTCTTGTTGCATTGATCCTTTTACCATATGTAATGCCCTTCCTTGTCCCTTGATCTTCATTCGTTTAAAGTCCATTTTATCAGAGAGTAGGATTGCAAACCCTGCTTTTTTTTTTTTGCTCTGTATTTGTTTGGTAAGTCTTCCTCCATCTTTTTATTTTGAGTCCATGTGTGTCTTTGCACTTGAGATGGATCTCCTGAATACAGCACACTGATGGGTCTCGACTCTTTATCCAATTTGCCAGTGTGTGTCTTTTGATTGGGGCATTTAGCCCATTTATACTTAAGGTTAATATTGTTGTGTGTGAATTTGATACTGCCATTTTGATGCTAGCTGGCTGTTTTGCCCATTAGTTGACATGGTTTCTTCATTGCGTCGATGCTCTTTGCCATTATGGTATGTTTTTGCAGTGGCTGGTGCTGGTTGTTCCTTTCTATGTTTAGTGCTTCCTTCAGGAGCTCTTGTAAGGCAGGCCTGGTGGTGACAAAATATCTCAGTAATTGCTTGTCCATAAAGGATTTTATTTCTCCTTCACTTACGAAGCTTAGTTTGGCCAGATATGAAATTCTCAGTTGAAAGTTCTTTTCTTTAAGGATGTTGAATATTGGCCCCCACTCTCTTCTGGCTTGCAGTGTTTCTGTGGAGAGATCCACTGTGAGTCTGATGGGCTTCCCTTTGTGGGTAACCCGACCTTTCTCCCTTGCTGCCCTTAGTATTTTTTTCCTTTTCAACCCTGGTGAATCTGACAATTATGTGCCTTGGGGTTTCTCTTCTTGAGGAATATCTTTGTGGTGTTCTCTGTTTTTCTTGGACTTGAATATTGGCCTGCCTTGCTAGGTTGGGGAAGTTCTCCTGGATAATACCCTGAAGAGTGTTTTCCAGCTTGGATTCATTATCTTTGTCACATTCAGGTACACCTATCAAATGTAGGTTAGGTCTTTTCACATAATGTCATATATCTTAGAGGCTTTGCTTATTACTTTATACTCTTTTTTCTCTAATCTTGCCTTCTGATTTTATTTCATTGAGTTGATCTTCAATCTCTGATATTCTTTCTTCTGCTTGGCCAATTCAGCTACTGAAACTTGTGTATGCTTCAAGGAGTTCTCATGTTGTGTTTTTCAGCTCCATCAGGTCATTTATATTCTTCTCTAAGCTGTTTATTCTCATTAGCATTTCATCAAACCTTTTTAGAAAGTTCTTAATTTCTTTACATTTGATTAGAACATGGTCTTTTAGCTCAGAGAAATTTGTTATTACCCACCTTCTTAAGTCTGTTTCTGTCAATTCATCAGACTCATTCTCCATTCAGCTTTGTTCCCTTTCTGGTGAGGAGTTGTGATCCCTTGGAGGAGGAGAGACATTCTGGTTTTGGGTGTTTTCATCCTTTTTGCACTGGTTTCTTTCCATCTTTGTAGATTTATCTACCTGCGGTCTTTGTAGTTGGTGACTTTCAGATGGAGTCTCTGGGTGAATGTTCTTTTTGTTGATGATGAAGTTATTTCTTTCTGTTTTGTAGTTTTCCTTCTAATAGGCCCCTCTGCTGTAGGACTGCTGACATCCACTCCAGACCCTGCTTGCCTGGGGATTACCTGCAGCAGCTGTAGAACAGTTAAGGGTTGCTGCCAGTTTCCTCTTCTGTTGTCTTCATCCCAGAAAGATACCCGCCAGTGTCAGCCTGAGCTCTCGTTTATGAGGTGTCTCTTTGGATATACAGGGGTCAGGGAGCTGCTTGAGGAGGCAATCTGTCCCTTACAGGAGCTCAAGTGCTGAGCTATGAGCTCTGTTGCTTCATTCAGAGCTGCTGGGCAGGTACGTTTAATTCTGCTGTAGTGGAACTCATAACCACCTTTTTTACCAGGTGTTCTGTCCTGGGAACATGAACCTTTATTTATAAGTTCCTGATGTGCTGCTGTCTTTTTTCAGAGATGCTCTGCCCAGCAAGGAGGTAGCCTATTTATAGTCTGCTTGCAGAGGCATGGCTGAGATGCTGTGGGCTCTGCCCAGCTGCTGTGTGAACTTCCTTGCAATTTTGTTTATAGAGATATAATTAGAACTGCCTCAGTAATCATGGTCTGCCTCGGTAACGGTGGACTGCTTCGGTAACGGTGGACTGCTTCAGTAACGGTGGCCTGCTTCGGTAACGGTGGCCTGCTTCTGTAACGGTGGCCTGCTTCGGTAACGGTGGACTGCTTCGGTAACGGTGGACTGCTTCGGTAATGGTGGACTGCTTCGGTAATGGTGGACCACCTCAGTAATGGTAGACTGCCTTAGTAGTGGTGGACTGTCTCAGTAGTGGTGGACTGCCTCGGTAATAGCAGACACCCATCACCCAACAGAGCTGGATGGTCTCAGGTCCAGCTGCACTTGCTGTGAAACTCTGAATGTGCAGCATTTCAGATTGCTGGTTTTTGCAGGTGTGTGACCTGCTGAGCCAGATCACCTGGTTCCCTGTTTGAGACCCCTTTTTTATTGCATTTTAGGTTCTGGGGTACATTTGACGAACATGCAAGATAGTTGCATAGGTACACACATACCAGTGTGATTTACTGCCTTCCCCCCTTCACCTATATCTGGCATTTCCCCCCATGCTATCTCTCCCCAAGTCCCCACCCCCCACTGTCCCTCCCCTATTCTTCCCCATAGTCCCCAGTGTGTAGTGCTGCCCTCCCTGTGTCCATGTGTTCTCATTGTTCAACACCTGTCTAAGAGTGAGAACATGTGGTGTTTGATTTTCTGCTCTTGTGTCAGTTTGCTGAGAATGATGGTTTCCAGTTTCATCCATGTCCCTACAAAGGACATGAACTCACCGTTTTTGATGGCTGCATAATATTCCATGGTGTATATGTGCCACATTTTCCCTGTCAAGTCTATCATCAGTGGGCATTCGGGTTGGTTCCAGGTCTTTGCTATCATAAACAATGCTGCAATGAACATTTGTGTGCATGTGTCCTTATAACAGAAGTATTTATAATCCTTTGCATATATACCCAGTAATGGGATAGCTGGGTCAAATGGAATTTCTATTTCTAGGTCCTTGAGGAATCGCCACACTGTCTTCCACAATGGTTGAACTAATTTACACTCCCACAAACAGTGTAAAAGTGTTCCTATTTCTCTACATCCTCTCCAGCATCTGTTGTCTCTAGACTTTTTAATGATCTCCATTCTAACTGGTGTGAGATGGTATCTCAATGTAGTTTTGATTTGCATTTCTCTAATGACCAGTGATGACGAGCATTTTTTTCATATGTTTGTTGGCCTCATGAATGTCTTCTTTGTAAAGTATCTGTTCATATCCTTTACCTACTTTTGAATGGGATTGTTTGTTTTTTTCTTGTAAATCTGTTTTAGTTCTTTGTAAATTCTGGATATCAGCCCTTTGTCAGATGGGTAGACTGCAAATTTTTTTTCCCATTCTGTTGGTTGCCGATTCACTCTACTGACTGTTTCTTTTGCCATGCAGAAGCTGTGGAGTTTGATTAGGTCCCATTTGTCTATTTTGTCTTTTGTTGCCAGTGCTTTTGGTGTTTTGTCATGAAGTCCTTGCCTATGCCTATGTCCTGAATGGCTTTGCCTAGATTTTCTTCTAGAGTTTTTATGGTGTTAGGTCTTATGTTTAAGTCTTTAATCCATCTGGAGTTAATTTTAGTGTAAGGTGTGAGGAAGGGGTCCAGTTTCTGCTTTCTGCACATGGCTAGCCAGTTTTCCCAACACCATTTATTAAACAGGGAATCCTTTCCCCATTGCTTGTTTTTGTCAGGTTTGTCAAAGATTGGATGGTTGTAAATATGTTGTGTTGCCTCTGAGGCCTCTGTTCCATTCTATTGTTCTATATCTCTGTTGTGATACCAGTACCATGCTGTTTTCATTACTGTAGCCTTGTAGTATAGTTTGAAATCTGAAGTCTGATAGTGTGACGCCTCCCACTTTGTTCTTTTTGCTTAGAATTGACTTGGCTATGTGGTCTCTCTTTTGGTTCCATATGAAGTTTAAGGTGGTTTTTTTTTTCAGTTCTTTTAAGAAGGTCATTGGTAGCTTGATGGGGATGTCTTTGAATCTGTAAATTACTTTGGACAGTATGGCCATTTTCATAATATTGATTCTTCCTAACCATGAGCATGGAATGTTTCTCCATCTGTTTGTGTTCTCCCTTATTTCGTTGAGCGGTGGTTTGTAGTTCTCCTTGAAGAGGTCCTTTATGTTCCTTGTTAGTTGTATTCCTAGGTATTTTATTCTCTTTGTAGCAATTGTGAATGGCAGTTCATTGCTGATTTGGCTCTCTTTAAGTCTGTTATTGGTTTATAGGAATGCTTGTGATTTTTGCACATTGATTTTGTATTCTGAGACTTTGCTGAAGTTGCTTATCAGTTTCAGGAGATTTTGGGCTGAGACAATGGGGTCTTCTAGATATACAGTCATGTTGTCTGTAAATAGAGACAATTTTAATTCCTCTTTTCCTATTTGAATACCCTTTATTTCTTTTTCTAGCCTGATTGCTCTGACTAGAACTTCCAGTACTATACTGAATAGGACTGGTGAGAGAGGGCATCCTTGTCTAGTGCCAGATTTCAAAGGGAATGCTTCCAGTTTTTGCCCATTCAGTATGATATTTGCTGTTGGTTTGTAGTAAATAGCTTTTATTATTTTGAGGTACGTTCCATCAATACCTAGTTTATTGAGGGGTTTTAGCATAAAGGGCTTTTGAATTTTGTCAAAGGCCTTCTCTCCATCAATTGAGATAATCATGTGGTTTTTGTCTTTGGTTTTGTTTATGTGGTGAATTATGTTTATGGACTTGCATATGTTGAACTAGCCTTGCATCTCTGGGATGAAGCCTACTTAATCATGGTGGATGAGCTTTTTGATGTGCTGTTACAATTGGCTTACCAGTATTTTATTGAAGATTTTTGCATCTATGTTCATCATGGATATTGGCCTCAAGTTTTTTTTTCTTGTTGAGTCTCTGCCGGGTTTTGGTATCAGGATGATGTTGACCTCATAAAAAGATTTGAGAAGGATTCCCTCTTTTTGGATTATCTGGAATAGTTTCAGAAGTAATGGTACCAGCTCCTCTTTGTATGTCTGGTAGAATTCGGCTGTGAACCCATCTGGACCTGGACTTTTTTTGGTTGGTAGGCTCTTAATTGCTGCCTCAACTTTAGACCTTGTTATTGGCCTATTCAGGGTTTCGACTTCTTCCTGGTTTAGGCTTGGGAGGAGGTAAGTATCCAGGAGTTTATCCATTTCTTCCAGGTTTACTAGTTTATGTGCATAGAGTTGTTTGTAATAATCTCTGATAATGGTTTGAATTTCTGTGGATTCTGTGGTGATATCCCCTTTATCATTTTTTATTGCATTTATTTGTTTATTCTCTCATTTCTTTTTATATTAATCTGGCTAGTGGTCTATTTTGTTGATCTTTTTGAAAAACCAGCTCCTGAATTTATTGATTTTTTGAAGAGTTTTTTTGTGTCTCTATCTCCATCAGTTCTGCTCTGATCTTAGTTATTTCTTGTTTTCTGCTAGGTTTTGAGTTTTTTTTTTTTTTTTTTTTTTTTGATCTTGCTCCTCTAGCTCTTTCAGTTTTGATGCTAGGGTGTCAATTTTAGATCTCTCCTTTCTTCTCATGTGGGCACTTATTGCTATATATTTTCCTCTAGAGACTGCTTTAAATATGTCCCAGAGATTCTGGTATGTTGAGTCTTCATTCTAGTTGGTTTCAATGAACATCTTTATTTCTGCCTTCATTTTGTTGTTTATCAAGTCAACATTCAAGAGCCAGTTGTTCAGTTTCCATAAAGCTGTGTGGTTCTGAGTTTAATTCTTAATTCTGAGTTCCTACTTGATTGCACTGTTGTCTGAGAGACTGTTTGTTATGATTTCCATTCTTTTGCATTTGCTGAGGAGTGATTTGCTTCTAATATATGGTCAATTTTAGAGTAGGTGTGATGTGGTGCTGAGAAGAATGTATATTCTGTGGATTTGGGGTGGAGAGTTCTGTAAATGTGTGTTAGGTTTGCTTGTTCCAGGTCTGAGTTCAAGTCCTGGATATCCTTGTTAATTTTCTGTCTGGTTGATCTGTCTAATATTGACAATGGGGTGTTAAAGTCTCCCACTATTATCGTGTTGGAGTCTAAGTCTCTTTGTAAGTCATTAAGAACTTGCTATATGTATCTGGGTACTCCTGTATTGAGTGTATATATATTTAGGATCGTTAGCTCTTCTTGTTGCATTGATCCTTTTACCATTATGTAATGTCCTTCTTTGTCTCGTTTGATCTTTGTTGGTTTAAAGTCTATTTTATCAGAGACAAGAATTGCAACTCCTGCTTTTTTTTGCTCTCCATTTTCTTTGTAAATCTTCCCCCATCCCTTCATTTTGAGCCTTTGTGTATCCTTGCATGTGAGATGGGTTTCCTGGATACAGCACACTGATTGGTTTTGGCTTTTTATCCAATTTGCCAGTCTGTGTCTTTTGAATGGGGCATTTAGTCCATTTACATTTAGGGTTAATATTGTTATGTGTGAATTTGATACTGCCATCTCGATGCTAGCTGGCTGTTTTGTTGGTTAGTTGATGCAGATTCTTGATTGTATTGATGCTCTTTACCAGACTACCTCCGTAATGGTGGAGTGTCTAGGTAATGGTGGATGCCCCTTCCCGACAGTGCTAGACCATCCTGGGTTCAGCCGTGCTTGCTGTGAAACTCTCAACCCAGAGTATTTTCAATTGCTGTTTTGTTTTTGTGGGGGTGGGTCCAGCAGAGCCTGATCACCTGACTCGCTGACTCAGAGTCTTTTTTTTTTTTTTATTTGAACAGTCGACTCTCTCCCAGGTGTTCCAGTCACCTGTTGAAAAGGCGCTGGGATCTGTGTGATTTCCTGTGCAGTGACTCACTGCACCAGCTGAAACAGTGGCATCGAGATTCCTGGCATTTTGTTTGCCCAGGAATCTCCTGGCCTGGCTCCCTGTTTCAGTCCTTTTTAAATCAGATGAATGGGCAATCTGCCTTCCTGGATCTCCAGTCACCAGCTAAAAGGGCACCCGGACCAGTGTATTTTGTACAGAGAACTGCCATGCCAGGGCCCTGGCAAAGCAGCCGTGCCAGCCAGAACAGTCGCGCTGGCCAAAACAGCCGCACTGGCAACCCATGGGGCTCCTCCACCTGCGAATCTCCTGGTCTGTAGGCAATAAAAATCCATCTGGAAATGCGATGTCCACTCACCCTCTGCACTTTCACTGGGAGCTACAATCTCAAGCTGTTCCTTATTGGCCATCTTGGGTCCTCCCCTGAGCCCCCTTTTTTCAGTTGAATGGGCCACTCTTGTCTCCCAGATGTTCCAGGCACCAGTTGAAACAGCTGCCCAGATTTGTGTGAGTTTTTGTGCGGAGACCCAGTGCACTGGCTGAAACAGCCATGCTGGAAACTTGTGGTGCTTTTCAGCCTGGAAATCTCCTGGTCTGTGGACAGTAAGAACTCGTTTCAAAATGCAGTACTCACCCTCTGTGTTGTTCTCACTGGGGACAGTACTCCAAAGCTGTTCTTATCTGGCCATCTTGGATCCCCAGAATAACATTTTTAGATAACAAAGTGACTGCTATACTAGATTCATACACAATTAAAACATTATTTATCTCTCAGAGTGAAAGGAAATAATTTGCAAATATTCAAAGATTTGCAGAATCTATCTGTTTAATAAAAACATTGTTTAAAGAGTTCTAATGAGGCAAGAAATAGAATAGACCAGTGAATTGTAGGAGAAAATAAGGTGGGGAGCAATGAATCAGTTCTCTTTCACTCTTTACTTTCATGTAAGGATGTGTGTAAATGGGTAATTGTAGTCTGGTAATGAATAAGAAAAATTTTAAAGAAGGACTCTCAAACTAATATAGGCATACTCTACAGGAAACTTGATAGTCGGTTATCATTAATATCTCTAAGTTATCTTAAGAAATATAGGTATTCAGAAAGTAGTAGACAAGGGAGAAATGTAAAAGCTTTCTAAACTTTTTATTTAGGGAGTAAGATAAAACTTAGGATAGTAAAATACATTGAAATGTGGATCGTAAACAAAATGTTTATCCTAACACAATTGGAAATAAGTGAAGAGGAATATGGAATGTAAATAAAGATTATTGGTATCTTTTTTTTAATACTAGTGAAATCATAGATTTATAGAGATGGATATTTCAGTTTCAGGAAATAGAGAGTAATGATGGTTTCAGAGAGTGCAAATCTTCCATAATGTAAAAAGGAAATTTGTGAATTAAAACCTACTACAATTGAATTAAATTGGAAAAGTAAATAAAAAGAAAAAGTTACATAGTGAACATAGTAAAATAGAATAAAACCAAGTATATCAGTTGTTACAGCAAATATGTGGTGAGTCTCAAAAAAATATAGAGCAATGGGGAAAAGACATTTTTGATAGATGCTTTTAGACAATTGAGTATTCATCAATAAATTTAGATGCTTACTACTTATGGAACAAATATGCTAACTTTAGATAGTTTGTAGACTTACATGTTAAAGGGAAGATTATAGTGCTTTCAGAAGATTACATAAGAAAATATCATTATGACCTAGTGGTATGTCAAGATTTAAAATAATAAATATTATTATTATTATTTTACATAAGGATAGCAGATAAAAATTAACCATAGGTTGAAATATTCATACTTTGAAGAAAGTGAAAAAAGGCATAAAGAGATATTTGCAACATACATAACTGGCAAAAAGCTTGTACGCAGAACACATGAAGACATCTGAAAAAGTGATAAGAGTAAGATAGAAAACTAAATAGAATATTAAGTAGAAGATTTGTACTTTTAAATAGGAAATTTAAATAGCCAATAAACATTTAAAAATACAGAGTCTTATTAGTAATCAGAAGAAAATAAATGAAACTACTACGCCTGAATAACAGACAAAAATAGAAAAGTCTGACAAGACTACATATTATCAAAGACATGGATAAAAATATAGTCATTTCAGTTTGTAGTAGTGTAAATGATTTTAATTATGCTGGATGATGGTATGGCATTATGTAGTAAAGTTGAAGATGTGCATGATCTGTGATTCAGTCATCCCACTCCTGGCATATATCCTAAAGTACTATGATACATGAAGAATGTTTAGAATGGTATTGTTCACAAGGACCAAAACTTTAAAAAAAAAAAAAAAGGTAAGAAAGAAACAAAATATTCAACAGGAAGTAGGTATATAAATTGTGGTGTTTTTATAAAAGAGAACTCTATATAATAAAGAGAATAAATAAATGAGTTACATGCAAGAACATGGACAAATTTGCAAACAAATTTTTTTCAAATTTTTGAAAAAAAGGAACAAGACCTAATGGATATGGTATGATTCAAAACCAGGTTTGCTTTTCAGACTTAAGAATGAAAACAGTACTGTGCCCTGGCTTACACATTATCTCTCATATATTCCTATATTCTTATCAAATAATTATAAACAATCTGTAGTGAACTGTTCTCAAATTTTATGGTTCACATGTATCACCTCTTTCTGCTGGCTTCCTATCAGATTTAATGATCAAAATTATGGGACATTTAGTTTGGAAATACTATATTTTCCAAAGATAGCCGCAAAAGTATTTTCCAACTCACGCTCTTCCTACAATGCTACATATATCCTCTAGATAGGTGACATTTATGTTTTCTCCTTTGATACTGGTTGGGCTATGACAACTACGTGATGCTATTTGAGCTCTGAAGGTAGATCAGAAAAGGTGACACCACCTTATCTTTATTCTCCTGGGACTTTGACTCTTGGAATTCAGTCACTGTGTAGGAGCAAGCCTAATCAGCAGTATTCAACGATTGTTTCTAGGTGGTCATATATAGGTACGAGGTCCCAGTACATGGCCAGCAAAATCCAGATGTGAGTGAGTTAGCATTCAGATTCCTGCTCTCAGCTACTGAGTCATCTCTAGTCACTAAGTCTTCCATCTGAAGTCTCGGGCATCATGGAGTAGAAACAATCTGTCACTACAATACCCTTTGTGAATTTCCCAGTTTATCAGAAAATAGGTATTTTTCCCGCTGCTGTGTATTCTAATGAGACCCATCTCACACTTGCTGTAACAGCTGATAAACTTGAGTATTCCTTCCATTTTACTCTCTGTTCAGTATATCAGTCTATGAGTATAATAAAGTAATGATTGTTTTCTGTCATGAAGTTTTAGGTCATTTGTTATCTCAGAAAAACGGAGAGCGATTTGGGTACCAGAATTTGGGTGCTGCCATAACAAAAACTTAAGTAGTTACCATTGACTTTGAGATGGGGCAGAAGGCAAAAGAACTTGAAAAAGAGACTTCATGAAGACAGTAGAGTTTTGAGGGGGCTGTCAGTGAAGGCCTGAGGGAATGTAAATAACATTTTATTGGTAGCTGGAGGAAAGGGGACCCTTGTTACTTAAAAGTGGAAAGTTTAACAACACTATCACCTGTGGCAATGGGGAAAATGAGGTAATACACACCTAATGAATTTGATGATCTAGCTGAGATGGTTTCTAGGAAGACTGTTGAAAGCCTCATTGGACTTTCTCTCACTGTCTTGAGAAATGTGAAGGAAGAAAAATGAGCTTTAAAAAAAAAAAGTAAGTCTTAAGGAGCCAGGGTTTGTATAGTTCTAAACTATAACTATGTAATTCCCAGCTTCTCCAAAAATCAAGCAATTCGGAGTTTAAGAAATGGGTTCCAGTTAAAGATCAGAATTACGGTAGGGCTGCGGGATTATTTAAGACCTCAAAATGACGCAAGGCAATATCCTATAGAAACTTTCAGACAGACAGACCCTCTGAATGGGATGCCTTGAAGATCCTCTCCAATAGAGTTTCTGAAAAGTTTAAAGGCATTGTCTGAGAGAGGTCTTACGGTATGCTAAGGTGGAGAAGAACTTAAAGAGATTATTTTTTGTTACGGCTTTTGTCTGATGACATGACTTAAGTATTCACTAAATTGACATATAATAAATCCACAACAGTTTTTTGTCGTCCTTCCTCTTCCTTTCTCCCCTTCCTTCCTTCCTTCTTTTCTTCCTTCCTTCTTGCATCATTTTAAACCGAGAAAGAGAGATTACAAAAAAAAAAAAAAAAGACCTTTGAAACTTCATATTGAAACTTCATATTTCAGTTTCCAGCGGTCAGGCTGAGGAAACTTCTCAGTTACAAACACAGGTGATTTATTGCATAAAAGGAGTATGATTCAGAGGTAGAACAAAGAGCTCCAGATGAAACCTAATAGGAACAAGCAATATGTGATTTCAGAATTTCTGTGGAGTGGTAACTGTTGAATGCCTCTCATTTCCCCCTTTTTTGAACAGGAGTTTCGGTAACAGTTATCCTACACCTGTTCCTCCATTGTATGTTGATACAAGAGTGGCAGATAACATGTCTTTCTAGATCACTGGTTTTCAAATAAAAAACAACAATACTTGAGAAATTATAACTGAGGAATAACACCTGAAGAGTCTAATCCATATGTGGACCTTATCAAGATGATGAAATCCTAGGCTTTGAGCTAATGCAGTAATGGAATGTTCTGAGAATCTTGGGGAGAGAGAATGTGTATGTTTTACACGTGGGAAAGATATTAATTGTTGTGATCAGTGAAGGGATTATGGCAGATTGTATTTTCAAATGATGGCTACATTAAATCACACGTGATATTCTTAGAACATAACTCTGATGCTCCTTCCATTGACAGATGTTGCTTCTCCTTGATTCTACCTTGGCTTGTCATTGTTGCTGAAGCGATGCTCTCAAGGTAAGGTAATAAAAAGCAATATAGCTTCTACCTACTTCTTTTGGGACATTTACTTTTAGAATGCAGCTAACATGCTTTGAAAGAGCCCAAGTAATCATATAAAGAGATTATGTGTAAGTGTTCTCACAAAAAGGGCCAGCTAATGTCCTCGGGGATAACCAGTGTAAATAATCAGAAATGTGAATGAATGGGTCTGAGATATTTCAGATTCCAGTTTTCAGGTCATCCCTATACTATGAGTCTTTTCAATTGAGGCCCCATATATTATAAAGTAGGGGTTACCCTGTTATTCATTTATCCTTTCTTAATTTCTGACCCACAGAATTCATGAACATAACAAAATGGCAGTTGTTCTATCCTACTCAGTGTAGAGTGGTTTGCTATCATTGCAAAAATGAAAACTGGAACAAATAGAAACAACTAGACTACCTAAAGTTTTCCACAAAAGCCAGTATTTCAGTTAACTCTAGGGCTAAGGAAAATTAATATGATCAGAAAATAGACATGAAGACTCTGGTATGCTGCCAATTTTGTGTATCTTGACCTAGATATGATCCCTAATTTATTGTTCTATACTGTGCTCTAGAGTTATATTTTATGTACTCTTCTCTGTTTTTGTGTTTTACCACTTAAAAATACTAAATAAACGATTTAAATTTAAATAGACAAAATTCAGAATAGAATGTAAGAACGATTAATTTGGATTGCAGTATGTTCATATATATATTATTTTATTTGAAATGCTAAGTATTGTGTCTGAAAATGCTCTTATATATGGTTTTTTCGACATCTATTTTGTTTCTTTATAAACACTGATTAAGGATAATTCCTAAGTTTCTGTTTTTAATTGCTTATATGAAATTGTTTCTTGGTCTTTTAAGAGATTTTCCTCATTGATAACTGCATATGTGATTTGAACCATGAACTTTAGGCAGAACATAAGTGCCTCTCAGAGAGAAATATGTAAATACCTAGCACTTTTTATTGTCAATGACAAATATTTCTTTTTAATTTTACATTTTAATTTTTGTGGGCCTGTAGTAGGTATGTATATTTATGAGGTATATGGAATATTTTGATACATGCATACAATGTGTAATAATCACATCAGAGGAAATGAAGTCTCTATCACCTCAAGCATTTAGGCTTTGTATCACACTTTTCAGGTGTCATTTCATCAAACCAATCAGTGTAAACCAATGAAATGAATACAATAACTTTGTTATTAATCTTGCTGTTTAGCACAATTATATTAGTTACCAAATGATATGACAGCACTTAATTTGTAAAGATAACAACAACAGTAACAACAAAAAGCAGTGTGGCTGTTTCACTACTGAACTAGCAAAATGAAGTTCTGAGAACATAAGAACCAAAACCGTACAACTGGAAGCAGGGAGACTGAGAGGGCAATTGTAAGAATCTAAGCCAATAGAGAAGGAAACATATTCTGTGACAGAAGGCAGTGAGTGTGATAGAGAAAAATGAAGCAAGGTTGTTGGAGGATGGTAAGGTTGGCGTTTCTGTTTCATGTTGGAGAGTCAGGAAAGACTTCCAGAAAATGTCGGTAATATCATTCTTTTGTGATAATTTACAGAGCTACAAATTTGTAATTTGTACACTTTTCTGTGTGTTGTGCTTTAAAAATATTTCAAAAATTTAGTCATCAACAATGTTTCAGCTATTCAACAGTTTTACTCACTTAAAAAATTTACTTAAGATGTAAAATTCATGACTTCGAATTATCTTTATGGTTTATACTGATCTTGTGGACTGTTAGAGAATTTATATGAAGTAATATATCTAGTTTTATTATTTATGACTGAGAAAAGAGGGATTACTGAGAACTTTGCAAACTATTAAATCTTCATGCAAATGGTATAATACTAAAGAAAGAGAGTGACATTTTAATCAAAATTTTGAACATTTTTGATGTTTTTATTGGTACTGTCTAAAAGTTCCTCTGGATGATGTGATAATTAGGCAAGTCATTTTAATTATTTTTAAATTATCTTTTCTCAGTAAATTTTATATTTACTTCTAGTCAATACATGAATATCAAGGAGAATTAAATAGTATGTCTGAGGATTTAAAAACTGTAAATTGGAAGAATATTTATGATAGCCAAATTGGCAGCTCTTGTGTTCTAGCTGCAGAAATGGTTTGGAAATTGTATCAGGTCTTAGATATTCACCTTAATGGAAGTTAAGAAAACGGAAATCATTAAATATTTGAAAATTACATTTTTAGCTAGGTTTGGTTTTTCTAAATAATGTATTTGACAGAGATGCCAGTATTCCCTTTCTCTTCATAAAAGACGTATCAGTAATAAAGCTGGCAGATTAATTCGATAAACAGTTCAAACAATCGAATGTATAAAACAAAACAAAGAATTCATAAAAGGTAAGTGAAATTACAAATGAAGAAACATAATATACTCCTTGAAACAAAACAAAGTAACATTTCCAAAGGTTTAGATTGCCTAACAAGTTATATGAAAATGTACTTGTTTTAAGATGATAAACATGAAAGACCAAATAAAGTTTTTCATTCCTATTGTTGAGTCCTGAAAATTGGCACATTGATAAGTGCAAGGCACTATGAATTAGCAATATAAAAATAGTAATAAAATCAAGATAGCAGAAATTACATTCTAGTAAATACTTAATGAAATCTAATAAATAATTTTCCTCATTTAGTAAATAGTAGAGAGAGTGAATATATATGTTTTTATTTTAAATTGTTGTCAACACATAATAACTTGTATGCTTATATTAAAATATCACATGTGCCCTAATTTTGGGGTACATGTAATATTTTGATACAAGCCTACAATTTGTTATAATCACATTAGGATAATTGGGATAACCATAACCTCAATTTTGATCATTTGTTCATGTTAGGAACTTTCCAATTCCACTCATTCAGTTATTTTAAAATATAATAAGTGTATGGTAACTATAGTCTCCCTATTATGCTACCAAACACTAAATCTTATTTCTTCTATCTAATCCTTTAACCATTACCATTTTATACCTCTCTCCCTACAACTCTTTCCAGCCTCTGGTAACAATCATTTTACTCTCTAAGTTCAATTTTTTTTAAGCTCCCACTTATTAGCAAGAATGTGCAATATTTGTCTTTCTCTACCTGGCTTATTTTACTTAACATTATGACCGCCGGTTTTATCCATGTTGCAAATGACAGTATTTCATTATTTCTTTATGGCTGAATTATATTCCACTGTGTAGCTTTGCCACCTTTTCTTTATCCATTTATCTACTGATGGACGCAGGTTGCTTCCATATCTTGGCTATTGTGAATAGTATTGCAATAAACATGAAAGTGAAGACATCGCTTTGATATATCGACTTCCTTTCTTTTGAATATATATCAAGCTGTAAGATTGCTGGATGATATGGTAGTTCTATTTCTAGTTTTTTGAGGAGCCCCCATGCTGTTGTTCATTTTTACTATGTTAAATTACCTTCCTACCAACAGTGTTTGAGGGTTCCCCTTTCTCCATATCCTCATCAGCATCTATTGCCTGTCTTTTGGATAAAAGCCATTTTAACTGGAGTGTGATGATGTCTCAGTGTAGTCTCAATTCGCATTTGTCTGATGATTAGTAATGTCAAGCATTTTTTCACACACCTGTTGGCAATTTGTATGTCGTCTTTTGAGCAACGTCTATTCAAATTTTGTCCTTTTTCGATCAGATTATTTTTTCCTATTAAGTTATTTAAGCTTTATGTATGTTCTGGTTATTAATCCCTTGTCAGATGGGTAGTTTGCAAATATTTTCTCCCCTTGTTTGAGTTTTTTCTTCACTTTGTTGATTGTTTCCTTTGCTGTGCAGAAGTGTTTTAGCTTGATGTGAATTCCTTTTATCCATTTTCGCTTTTGTTGCCTGTGCTTTTGAGGTCTTACCCAAGAAATCTTTTTCTAGACCAGTGTCCTGGAGTGTTTCCCCAGTGTTGTCTTCTAGGAATTTCATAGTTTCAAGACTCAGATGTATGTCTTTAATTCATTTTGTTGTTTTTTAGTATGGCGAGACATAGGAGTCTAGCTTCATTCTTCTACATATGAATATTCAGGTTTTCTAGCACCATTTATTGAAAAGACTGTCCTTTCTCCAATGTATGTTCCTGTCACCTTTGTTGGAAATGAATTAACTTTACATGTATGGATTTACTTTTGGGTTCTCTATTCTGCTCCAATCATCTGTGTGTCTGTTTTCATGCTGGTGTCACACTGTTTTGGTTACTATAGTTTGAGACTGAATATATTAAACTCTCCAGTAATATTAAAAGAGCATAAAAATATTTTGAATATAACTATTGTTCAAGAGAAGAGAGAATTCAGCAGTATCAACGATGTTATATTTGTTGAAGGACTTTTTAACTTGTTGAGGTTACACCTTTAATTGAGGTATTCATTAAAAATACAAATGTTGTACTCTCTGTCAAAATCTGTCAAAATGTGACACAGAAAAAGGCAAGCATTTATCTAACAGCTGAATTAAGCAAAAGACACCACCATCAATTTCTAAAGTAAACTATTTTGAAATTATAAGACTGATCTAATAGATAATTATTCCTACAACTTGTATTATTTAATATTTGACTTGGAGAATAAATTTCAGTGTTTTAGACTTAGAATTTTCTATATCTCTACAAGTTATTAAATATTTCTAATACCACACAACTTATCACCTCTGAAGTTAACACATGTTGTCTTTATTTGTTGTTTATTATTGTGGTTTTCCTTAAATTAGAATGTAAGCTCCTTAGAGTTGGACACTTTTGTCTGTTGTCTCTGCTTTTTCTGCAATACTCATAGAAGTAACTAGCATATCACAGATGTTTCATTTCATTTTTTCAAGAGAGCACATACATTTTAACATGTTAATATACCAACATATGTAGTCATGCACTTAGCTACAAAACATATTTAATTTTTTTCAAAGGTAGAAAAAGCATTCTCTGATAGAAAGCCAACGTATTATAAATAAATAATAAAATAACAAAAGTACTTGTAACCTTTAGAAGATGGTAGAAATAAAAATCCAATTACTTAATTCTTATAAAAAAGAAGACAAAATGTGAATACTTCAAACCCATGGGAGAGAGCTAAGGCAATGAACAGGAAAAGTGCATAATTTTATTTATTTTATTTTATTATAATTTTTATTTTTTGAGACAGTGCCTCTGTCTGTGACTCAGGCTGGAGCGCAGTTGTGTAATATCAGCTCAATGCAGCCGGGATCTTGGGGGCTCAATCTGTCTGCTGCCTCAGTCTCTTGAGTAGCTGGGAATATAGATGCAAGCTGCTACACCGAGCTACTTTTTTTTCTTTTTTCCTTAGGTAGAGATGGGTTTTGCCATGTTTTCCAGGCTGGTCTTGAACTCCTGGGCTCAAGTAATTCATCTGCCTTGGCCTCCAAAAATACTAGGGTTGAGCTTTGAGTCACCACACCTGGTCAAAAATGCATAATTTTAGTATCTTCATTATTAAAGAAGAAAAAGACTACAATCAAGACATCTTATATGTATAACACTAATTTAGAAGATAAAGCAATTAAAATTTATATAAAGTGTAAGTAGCATAATCAGTAACTTTTCAAATTAACAGAATTAAAAATAGATATATTAGAAAAATGAATTCCAAAGTTGTCATTTGAGAAGGCCAATAAAATACTAAAGCTTAAGCAAAACAGAGAAAAAAAAAACCAGTTGAAATTAGAAACGATGTAAAATATATACAGTTGACCCTTGAACAATATGAGGGTTAGGGGCACTGAAATCTTTCACACTTAAAAATCCATGTATAACTTTTGACACTTCAAAAACCTTAACTATTGACCTTACTATTGACCAGAAGTCTTACTGATAAGATAAACGTTGATTAACAAGATGAATATTGATTAACACAGTCTGTATGTTATATGTCTTATATGCTATATACTAACAATAAAGTAAGCTGCAGAAAATCATAAGGAAGAGAAAATACATTTTTACTACTGTACTGTTTTAGTGTATCATAAGTTTATGTCATCCGTTTTCATGAATCCTCTATCTGAAGTGGCCACCAACTACAGCAGCAAACCTTACTCTACGGGGTGTAACAAGCGAATCGACTTTCATTGTATTTCGTGCCTTTTCTGTGCTTCTTAGGAGTTTTTCTAACTTCGGTATGCCACTTTGTTGAGCGCGATGGTGTTATTCAACGTTTACGGTATTGCAATAAACACAATGAAAAATTTACAAGAACTGCAAGAGATCACTCTTCACTGTAATACATAATTTACTGGAGAGACAAGCTGATTACATGGAGATGATTAGCATCACATGACATTTTAAGCAAATACTTAGGATATGAGCTCACTGCAATAGCAACAGGAAATAACTATGAAATTATTACAGTGGTACAGTATTGTTGCAGTTAATTTTATGCAGTTACAATTTAATACTGCATATTTACATTTGTTTACAATTTTCTGAACTGCAAATGGTCCCTTGTATGGTCTGTGAATGATCTTGTCTGTGTTTTGATAAATTTAAACTTTTAAATATATATTTCTGTATATGTCATGGTAGTACATGATAAAAAAAATTAGTATCTACATGTGTCATATACATTCATAACATACGTCACTTGTCCTTAATTGTTTCAGTATTTCTATGATACTATGTTTTATCTGTAAGTTTTTTCAAATTGTCACAAATCTTTAAAAATCCTTAAATGTATTTATTTTTTAAGTCAGCCTATAAGTGGACCTGCACAATTCAAACCCATGTTGTTCAAGGGTCAACTGTATATCCAGAGATATATTTCCTAAAGAAATTGAAGCAAACCCATCTAAGAATATTATGTGCAAGTCTTTGACAAAACCTTAAAATCTAGAAGATGCAGATAATATTATAACAATTGTTACGATGGTTAATTTTGCATGTTAACTTGACTGAGTTGCCAGCTGCAGTTGGCACCCACTTCAGACAGATGATTCATTTTGTAAATAGATGACATGAACTTAGGGTATTGATTAATACAGCATAGTACTAAAAATGTATTTTGTCTTCCTTGTGATTTCTTAATGTAGCTTACTTTAGTATTAGTAGACAGCATATAATACATATAACATACAAATATGAATTAATCAGTGTTTATGTTATCAGTAAGGATTTTGGTTAATAGGAGGGTGTTAGTAGTTAAGTTTTTAAGCAGATAGCTGATAAAGCATTATTCTTGGGTTTGTCTGTGACGATCTTTCCAGAAAACATTGGCATTTGAGTCTAGGCAGAGACTGAGTAAAGATCTGCCCTCACCAATGCAGGTGGGTCTTATCCAATCTGTTGAAGGCTTGAATAGAACAAAAAGGTGGAGGAAAGGTGAATTTGCTCTCTTTACTTAAGTTGGGACATATATCTTCTCCTGCTCTTGGACTTTGGTGATCCTGGTTTTCTGGCCTTTGGATTTGGATGGGGACTGTACACTGTTGGCTCCCCTAGTCCCCAGGCCTTTCAGTTTGGACTGAAGCTACAACACAGGCTTTCCTGGATCCCCAGCTTGTAGCCAGCAGGTCTGGGACTTCTCAGTCTCAATAATTACTCATATACTTTTAAAGATAGATATATATATATATATATATATATATCTCCATATCTATATATCTTTAGATATTTTTATATATAAAGATATATGTATCTATATATGTAAGACATGTAGTTTATCTCTACATATAGAGATAAACTACATATCTTACATATCTATATATTTTTTATCTATATCTTTCTATATATAAAGATATAGGTGTCTGTGTATGTAAGTTATCTAGACATAAAAAAATCTATGTATCATATATACATATATCTTTATACATAAAAATATCTGTAGAAATACATAAATATATATTTAACATATTTTAATATATATTTATATTTACTGTTTTTATCTATAATAAATATATAAATATAAAATATATTAATATATAAATATATATAAAGATCTTGCATATAAAGATCTTTATATATATTCATATGCAACATTTATATTGCTATCTATTCCTATTGGTTTTGTTTTTTTTGATAATTCTGACTCTAATTCTTATTTAAAATGGTCTAGCTGGGCATAGTGGCTCATATCTGTAATCCCAGCTACTGGAGAGGCTAAGGTGGGACGATCTCTTGAAGTCAGGAGTTTGAAACCATCCTGGACAACATAGCAAGACCCTATTCCCTTACAAATAAAAAATAGAAAATTCGTTGGTCTGTAGTCCCAGCTACTCAGGAAGCTGAAGCTGGAGGATTGTTTGAACCCAAGAGTAAGGCTATAGTAAACTATGATTGCAAAGGTGAGCTCTTAGAATGATGTTTGATCTATCACTAAAGGTTAGAAAAGTAAAATCACAGATGTGAACTTTGAGTCATAGCCATCTAATTGTCATCCAAGGGAGTAGAAATCTACACCAAGACAAGACCTGCTTTATTATGAGGGGCCTACAACATGTTGGCATATAGTTACACTTCTGATTCTATTTACAGTCATCCCTTAGTATCACAGAGGAATGGTTTCAGGAACTCTTATGGATGCCAAAATCCACAGATGCTTAAGTCCCTTATACACAATGGCACAGTACTGGCATATAAACTATGCATATCTTCCTATATATTATAAATCATTTCTAGGTGACTTATAATACCTAATACAATGTAAATGGTATCAAAATAGTTATACATGATTATTTTTAAGTTGTGTTACTTTTATTGTTGTATTTTTGTTGTTGTTGTTGTTTTTTCCCCAAACATCTGCAGTTGACTGCATCTGTGGATACAGATTTAGAGTACCAACTGTAATTCCTCATCTTTAATTCCATATTTTAAATAATACAATCAACATCTGTCTTCTCTTGAAAGTTTGTCAGAAGGGAGAAAAAGTGATGGGATTTCTATTTTAAGTGTTCGATTCTCTGATTATTATATCTTGTTAGAGATTAGAACATTGAAAGTTTGTTTTTTCCCCATTTTATTCACTTGTATATTGGACTCTACCACTGAGAAATGGGCCTCTCCTCCTTGTGCTGAGCCTGCAAAGCTAAGGTCCAGACTCTGATGCACAGTAGGTTAAACACATTAAAATGATAAGGAGACTGTGATGGGATTTCTGGGCACTTAGGGCCACTCTCTTTGCCACAAACTCCAATGACCAGTCTCAACTGGTATCTTCATGTGTATAGCAAAACTGGTCAGCAGACTTGAAAATGCAGTAATCCTCTCTTATCCTCAGAGATTACATTTCAGTGAATGCCTGAAGCTACTGAGCCCCACATATACTATGTTTTTGGATCTGAAAACCAGGTTGACTAAGGGACTAATGGTCAGGAGTATATACAGCATGGATGCCCTGGACATGTTTGATTCACATCTCAGGTGATATGGAGCAGGGCGGTGTGAAATTTCATTCATCACTCTATTCAGAACAGTGTGTAACTTAAAACATATAAATTGTTTATTTCTGGAGTGTTCCATTTAGTATTTTTGGTCCGAGGTTGCAAGGGGAACTAAAATCATAAAAAAACAAAACCACTGATAAGGGAAGACTACTGTAATTTCTACTTCAGTATCTTTATTATTTTCATCATCGTATCAGAAAAGATATTTTTAGTGGAATTTGATAAATAAGGAAACTGAGGTTCAGAGAAGCATAATAATTTGAGCAAAGTCATAAAATCAGTTGAAGAGCACAACAAAAACCCAGTCTTTCTAAACCCTGGCCAAGTACTTTCCCCATTATATTCCTATTCCTCTAATTCTGTTAGTACTTAACAATTAACTTGTAACCATGTCATATGAAAGATCTGTGGCTTTCAAAATCTGTTCAGAAAAATTAAATAATAAGTGATTTATAAAATTCATTTCATCATCAGTACATTTTCGTTTATTTTTCTAATGATTAAATACAATGGGATTCTCCCGTGTATTTGTGTTTTAATTGCTTTGAGGCTCATTAAGTACAGAATTTGTCACTGTTTTACGCAGCTCTGTTGAAAAATCATCATTTGGAATTTATACTAACAGATTGGTTGGGTGTCAGAAACACAATATCATCAATGTTTACTTGGAGGTTATAACAGATTTTTAAGTTAGGTTACAAATGTATTCCCGTTATACAGGACCAATGTTAAAATTGTAATTTTAGTATGCACGTATTAGATATATTTATTGGAGAAATGCATGCAGTATACATCTTGTAAGCCAAGAATTATCACCTTAACACATCTCAAGTCAACAATCACGCCAAATGATATGTAAAACTCATGACTCCAAAATCTATACCTTTCCTTGGGTTCCTGAGTCCCATGTTCTGTTTCAAATCTTCAGTTGCATTTTTTTTTTTGTAAATTTCTTTTTTGTATCTCAAAATCCACCTAGCTTGAATCTGACAACATTTTTAGTCTCCCTGTGCAAACCTGCTGCCTGCTTGTTCCCCAGCTCTCTTTGCGCTGCTTCTTAGGATCCTTGAGTCATCTTTACTTTCTTTGTCTCACAGCATCAAAGCTTTTCCCCTAAATGTCCCACTGATTTTACCTTTGAAATGTGTCTTGCATTCATTACATCTTTATAATACTTTATCAGACACATATAGTGCTCAATATATGCAAACATTACCACATTTAATCACGTAACTTTCCGGGGCCACAAAGCTATTTAACCCTGAGGAAGGATTCAAAACCAAGTACTCTGGTCCTAAAGGGTCTTAGTGACTGCACTGTGTTGCCTCCCATTGCCTGCCCATTTTAGTACTGCCAGCAGGATTTAGGTCTGTTAATAGCCCAAATGGTCTTTCTGCATCTAGTAACTCTCCTTTCCCAAACCACTCAAAAACTGGCAAAAGGAGTAAAGGGAGGGAAGGGAAGCAAAAAAAAAAAAAAAAAAAAAATCTTTTTGCTCTTATTATTTTATCTTCCTCCCACTTAAAACATTCAAAATTCTCATTTCCTACCCCTCTCCTTCCTCCCCTCAAGATACCCCCAATATGTGCCTTTCCTTTATAATGTGGTCGCAGCCTGCTATTGTCACTTCCCTTCAAGTAGCCCTTGGACCAGTCTCACCTGATGAAGTCCTCTGTCCTGCCTCAGTGCCTTGTATCGGTGCTTTGGAACGGTTTTTCTGTTGTACCAAATGTTCAATGCTGCTGTTTCCTCAAAATCAAGTTCCTCTTTTAAAGCGCTCCTCCATAAACATCTTTTGAGTTTTAAATTAAGTATTCTCTCGTTTTCTCTTCTTTGCGCTTCTTTAGTAGTGATACCATGGTGCTTTTTCTCTATGATAATTGCGATGTGAAAACTGATAGGTGGTTCATGGCCCTTTTTATAGTAATATGAATCATCTGGACTTTAAATTATTTTAGTTTACAAAGTAAATAAAAGAGCACCTCTTTTATAGTACTGAATGTAAGTCATTCTAGGGTATAGGGAAAATGGAACACTTGAAACAGGAAAGAAAAATTCAAGATAGGTGATAGAGTACTTCTGTTTAGATATAGAATATTTCTCTATGGAATACCAGTTAGGTGGACTACCTACTTAAGTCAGCTTCTTTTACAGGTAAGGAACTTAAGTTCTTATGAGAGAAAGGAAGTTGTTATGAATTGACAGAAACTGCTGTCTCTGATTCCAGGATATTTAATCCATACTATCAATATACCTCATCATCCATAAAATAAAATGCTAAGTAGCCACTAAACATGAGGATAGAAACCTTGGAAAGATATCTATGGAAATGTGCAAAGAAGATGATTAATAAAATGTTAAGTGTATTTGATTCCATGTATGTAAGATTATCTATGCATATGCACAGATGTGTGTGAGGGTGTGCATGAAAGAGACAGAAAAAAAAAGGTAGAGACAGAGAAGAGATATCTGTGTGGAAGAATGTTCATCTAAGTTCCAACATTGTTCATTGTTTGGGTAATAATTTTTTTTCTACATCATTTTTGGCATTTAAAATAGTTATTACAATACATTATAATTAGAAAACACAAAATGGCTGAATTACTATTTGGAGAAGGGTAGAAAATGACTTCCTTCAAATATTTACTTGGGGGATACAACACAGTTTATATCAGAGGATCCCTGTCATTTTTTGAAGTAGCCAGTTTAATGGTATTTTCAGGAAGGACTTTTTAAATGGTAGGAAGGATAGATCTGACTAGGTTATCTTCTCCTTTCAAACTCAACCTTAGGTAAATTAACAAAGTTGCTGCAGTTCTCCTATTATAAATAGAACACAATTTCCAAATAAAACATCTGTATTTTTTCCCCCTGTGGTATTCCATATATCGTATTACTCAAGAAGATTAAAACTTTCCTAAGTGTTTCCTTTAACAATTTATGTGACATGTTTATAAGCAATTTAAAAGGGACAAAAAGGACAATGGGACATTTGTGGACTGAAGGGTCACACTTTAAATGAATTCCATGTAAAGGTCACATTATACCTATGGAGTCTTCCCAGAACCAGGGGCACTGTAACTTTTAACAGCATTCCCAGTTGTCTCACTGAGTATATTTTACTAAATCTCTCACAGTTCCTCATAACAAGGGCATGAGGATTCTATTTAAACAAAATGTTTTAACGTTCTGAGAGAAACGAGTTTTGTTTTTTCTCATAGGCACGTTCTTTGATTGTTTGTCCTGGTTCCCATCAGTTGGTACACTTACTTCTGCCTCACTTCAGCATCTGTCCCACCCACTGAAGAGCCCATGCCAATGCGCTAATCATAACTCCATGTCGTTTTAATTTGGGCAGCATCTGTTATTTCACATTGCTGAGGCAGTGCCGTGTGGTGCTGAGAGCATGGGCCTTGGAGCCAGATAAACTTGGGCTTGTGCCTTGGTCTTTCCCATTACCAAGTGACCTTAGATGATATGCTTCACTTATTTGAACCCCAATTTTCCCATGTAAGAAGGGGAATAATGCTAAATCCTGGTCATTGTGAGGAATTAGGAAGTCAGTGTATGTGTTTGTAAAATGTTTAGCAGTGATTTGCATATTGTAGGTTCTCTACAATGTGTAGCTATTAATAATCTGCTTAAAACGACTCCACGGCCGGGCACGGTGGCTCAAGCCTGTAATCCCAGCACTTTGGGAGGCCGAGGCGGGTGGATCACGAGGTCGAGAGATCGAGACCATCCTGGTCAACATGGTGAAACCCCGTCTCTACTAAAAATACAAAAAAACTAGCTGGGCGTGGTGGCGCGTGCCTGTAATCCCAGCTACTCAGGAGGCTGAGGCAGGAGAATTGCCTGAATCCAGAAGGCGGAGGTTGCGGTGAGCCGAGATCGCGCCATTGCACTCCAGCCTGGGTAACAAGAGGGAAACTCCGTCTCAAAAAAAAAAAAACAAAAAAAAAACCACTCCACTTCTTTCCTAAGTGACCCCCAGTGCTTTTTCTCTATGATAATTGTGGTGCGAAGACTGATAGGCGGTTCATGTTTTTTTCTGTAACAATATGAATCATTTGGACTTTAAGGTATTTTATTTTACAAAGTACCTCTGAATATAGTATGTTACTACAACAATCCCATGAGGTGTATAAGTATATATACATATATATACACACACATACAAGGGCACACACACAAATATATAATATGCTCATTTAACTGATGAGACCATTGAGATGAAAAGGTCAAGCCTTAAAGTATGTTAGGTGGGAGAGGGGAGGTTAGTAATGGAACCCAGGTGCTCAGAAATGAGGAGGAATTGTCTGTATAACACATCCATGTTGCCCACCCCCCCCCCCCCCAGTTTTGACTGCTAGTTGACAGTGATGGTCACAAGTCTTGCTTCAGGTCGGTTATATAAACACAACTACCTAGTCAATTAAAAATATTGATAAAGCTTGAGTCCTTACTGTATGTCAGACATACTGCTGGACATGTGTACAAATACCAATATCATGTAATCTGAGTAACAACTCTCTGGAGTAGGTATCATCTCTGCTTTACAGGTAAGGTCAGTTGATTTACCTGTAAGTGAGTGGTTGCACCACCACTAAGGGTTGTATGCAAAAATGTTTGAAAAATATTGGATCAAATAACCGATAAATCCTAACAAGTTATCTGCCTTTAGGCTTCTTTTCCCTTAAGGCAAATTTTCCCAATGTGAGAAAATTCCCTCATTGCTTATGTGGAATTCTAACTTTTGAAAATGAGTCATGTTCATAATTTTTGAGAGTAAAAACCTAAGCAAATCAAGAGAGTACAAAACTAAACAGCACTGAGAATGATCAGTTTACAGGTGCTTCAACCATGTGGATGAATTTCCCAAACCTAAAATTGAGTGACAGAAGCCAGATACAAATAGTATAAATTGTATTATTCCATTTATAGAGAGCACAGACAAAGGCACATCCAATCAAGGATGTTAGAAGTAGGGAGAGTGGCTAGTCTTTGGGAGAGGCAGGGAGAAAGGAGACAAAACGGGCCCTTCTGTGTGTTGGTTTCATCTGTGTTCAGCTTACACTTCTGACAGGTACTCTTTGCTGTATTTATTATATTTAATAGGAATTTTCTAGAAAACAATGTGCTTGATGCTTCATGAAATTGACACTGATTGGCAATTAACTTTCAAAAATAAGGTTAGATATGTTTCAGTTTGGGACCTCCCTCAGGTTGGCCTCTGAAAGAGCACAAACCGAGAAAGCAGTAAGGACAAACTCCTTTGGAAGCCTGGGGATACTGGTAAGAAGAAAAGGCTCTGAAACACTTACAGGGGATGTAAGCAGAAAGAGTTTTTCTGCAGAGGTTTTGTGTTCAAAGTTTGCTAAGGAAACAGTGCAGTGGTGCAGTCCTCTGCAAGTCAGCATGCAGTGATCAGCACCAGCAAGCCAGGTGAGAGCTGATCCTGCTGATTCTGGGCATAGGCTAATACAAGTCAAATAAGCAGCGCCAGGGTGAATAAGAGTTGCAGCTTTGGATAAACTGGTTTCAAATCTTTTCTACCAAGGAAAAGTTACTTGAACTCAATGAGCCACATCTGCCTCTTTTCTCAAATGGGTATTTTAACGCCAACATTGCGATATTGGAAAGATTAAATGAGGTAATTATATCAAGTATATTGTAATAGCATAGTATTTGGCAGGCAGGAAATGCTGTCTCTTCCCATCCTCTCATCTCCACACTTTGGATTTTAAAATAACGATTAAATGTAAATGTTTGGGGTCAAAAGGCAAGGGCTTTCCACTTATCAGGAAGAACATAAATGAAGTGCAGAGAGGTGGTGAGACACACCCAGTGTGCCGAGGACAGGTAGAGTTAAAATGTAGGGTGGGGTAGGGTTATGGATGTTCTCAAATGGCAAAGTTCAGATTCTGTGTTTTAGGCATTGCTGAGCTGTTAAGCGGGGTTTCAGTTAATGCAGGCACCGAGGATGGATTAAGACTGGTGAACACCTGAAGATGGAGATAGCATCATGCAGTATCTTATTTCACTCCAGCAATGAAGTTGAATCTGAGTGAGGCTTTAATGTAAAATGAAAAATAAACCATCCCCCAAGCCACTTTGACTTCATGGACCTGGATTCCCACTTGAGAGGAATCATGTAGAAATTCGACATCTGCAGGATTAAATTTCCCCATCCTTCAATCAGATTTATTGAGTATCAGCCATAGCTCAGTGATCATGCTTTCCCAGTTCTGTTTGAATTAAAGCTATTCCACTCAAAAGATTAAAAAACAAAAACAAAAAACATAAAAACCCACTACTGATAGTGAACTGCATGGAAAATCCTAACATAGATCCTTTGTTGTCTGTTTCTGGCACAATTTTTCTGGGTCAGGCTCTTTATGAAGACATTCAACCTTCTCATGGTAAAATAAAACCAAGAGTTTTAAAACAGGGTCCAAAAGGAATAGCATATTGCCGTCTTCTACTCTGGTGAAATAAAGAGGCATAAGAGGGGAAAATATTTCTTGTTTCTTACGAGAGGAGAATAGTACTTTTACAGTGAATAATACACACGTACACACACACACACACACACACGCACATACACACGCATGCACATTTTGTTGTTGTTGTTTTTTAAGCAGTCTGGTCCAAGTGAGCTTTTCTGCTATGGTTGGGATATATGTCCCTGGTGCTCTACTCTGGGAGCACACCTTACTCTGTAGATGAAAAACATGTAAGCAATTGCTTCCCTTGGTGTGGGGTGAAACGAGACTGGCATTCATCCTAAGTAACTGGGCATTGTTCCCCATTTCTCTCACCTGCTCAGCCAGAGCCATTAACTCGGTGTGGCAGCTTCTGTTGAAAGAAGCCCCAGTTAGTAAAACACTATGCCAATAAAATAATCATGTATTCTAGGGGAAACAGCCAGCTGTTACATGCCATGCTGGAGTGCTTTTCACTTTTGGGCCAACCATCCTTTTCTTAAAAATGACTTCCAAGCACAGATTTGTCATTCACTGAAGATGTGAGGAAGCTTGATATTAAGACCTGTTTCTTTGCATCCTTTCAAAATCAGATGTAAGAAATGAGAAAGTAAGGAAAAAAAATAGAAAAAGACAATAAAGTAAATGGCCTGACTGTATGTCATTAATAGAGGTATAATGAGGGCTCCGAGTTTACTACTTGCTATCATCATCACATCGCATTTAGGAAGATGCTCAAGTATACTATGTTTCCAATTACCCTGTCTCTAATTTATGCATCACCTCTAGCTATGGCATCAACATTTCAAAAATACCACTTATTCTCTTTGGTCTTCTTCCTTTAGGACATTGTTTCTATGATCTGAATGTTTGCATTTTACCAAAATTCACATGTTCAAACCCAGTCCCCAGTGCAATAATAGTCAGAAGTGGGGCCTTTGAGAGGTGATTAGGTCATGTTAGAGTCCTCATGAATGAGATCATTGCCCTGATAAAAGAGGCCCACAGAGCTTGTTTGCCCCTTGTATTACATGAGGATAAAGAAAAGGGTGATGTCTATGAAGCAGAGAGCAAGCCCTGACCAGGCACTGATTTGCTGGCATCTTGATCTTGGACTTTTGAGTCTCTAGAACTTTGAGCCACATATTTCTGTCATTTATGAATTACCCCATCTAAGGCATTTTGTTATAGCAGCCTGAGTGAACTAAGACAATCGTTCATTCAGTTTTTCTGTCTGTGCTCTGCCAACAACTTGGACCAGGTCCTCAGTAATTCACACCTAGTCTGTGGCTTTATTCTTCTGGCTGTCTTTACAGCTGCCTCCTGGCTATACATTTCAGCTCAGTTCATCTTCTGTAGATGTCTGTTTTATTATGACGTTTCTTAATTTAAGTTCCTTTAATAGTTTTGTTTCTGCAAGTTTGTCACCTGGCTTTCAAGCTCTTCTATACTATGGCCTCGTCTCAATTTTTTTATCTTCTACCATTCTTTAATGTATCTCTCTTATTTATGCAGACTCTCCATCTATTCATTAGTCAGGAACTTATGGAGCACTCAAGCACGTTCGACTACAAGACCTGGAACATAAGAGAGTTTCAGTTAAAATAAATCTATGAATCAAAGAAATCTCCCCTTTCCACTCTTTCCTATATGGAATGTTCTTTACTTATCCCAATCCAAACCCAGCAGTCCTTCCAGTCCCAGGTAACATTCAAGCTCTCCAGGGAACCTTCTTCTATTATGCTGCTCATTTTTCTCTGAATTCATATAGTACCGGCTGTGTTTACTGCCCCATAAAGTGTTTTATTAGACACCAGTTTCTCTTTTAGTTTTATATGTTTCATTGTTTATTTGGATAGACTGATATTTCAAATGAAAGCTCAAATATTGTGAAGAAAACTATGTACTTTATGCCTTCGTGCTATGTTGTATCTTTTTTGTAAGTCCACAATTAGTCAGGGCTAGTGAATGATATTGGGTAGGTTTGTGTGTCTACACAGGTCATACTCTCTTCTGCTAGAATATACTTTTTCCCATAGTTTTGGCTAAGTAAACACTGTGGCACCTTGAATTGTCCTTTGAGAAAGAGCTTATGGTACCCAAGCAAACATCTGAATCAAAGTTTGGCTATCTCAACGGGTGCAAAAAGATAACCCGTAATTTGCATTTGGTTCGCATATATTGATAAACTGAATTAGCTGGAAGCAGAAAAGAAAGAGGTGAATTTGTTGCACACACAATCACTGAGTTAGAAAAATGGTGGGCCTCCTGATGAAGACCCTTGCCCTTTACTAAGGTTTTAAGCCGCAGCTCCCAGAATGTCCAGCTCCACCATATATCCTGTACTAACATTCTTTGAGCCGCACCATATTCTAAGCACACCTCCCTTCATTTTTTTCTAAGCTATAAATAAAGCCTTACTTATTAACATCTCTTCCTAGAGAACATGCTCCTTTGGGAACTGACCAAGATTTTTCTCCCTTCCCTGGCCCTCTGCCTAGGTCTTTTGGCTTTTTGTTCTTTGACTCAGCCACTCTCACCGTTTTTCTCACGCTTGTCTTTTCTTTTTCTATAGGACCTTACTTTGGAACTAGAACTGAATAAAACTGACACCCCAAGGCATCAATCAATTACACAAATTTCATGAGCCATAAAACCAAATGAACACAACAAAGTATTAATTTATCATGGAGGCTTCACCATATTTGTCACGAGAGCCAAACCAAATGTTTTCCTAAAAGACTCCCATGAAACAAATTAGAGACAAAATTAATATGTTGCTTCCCTTCAAAGACTGAAATAGAGCAAAACCAGAGTACTAAATAGGAACAAAAATCCAAATTCCCAATCATACATCATTTGATTAGATCAAACATTGTTTTCTGGTGTTAAATGCAGTGGTCGACAGTAGTAACAATTTCATGTGTTTGTATAGTGCTTTGTAGGTTACTAAGTGTTTTCATATCCATGTAAGGAATGGATAAAAACAGATTCAAAAACGGTGTTTCATAGTGTATTGATTACAGCTGTGTGAGCTTGCACATGTTTTCTTCTATGATTCTATTTCTTCATTTGTGAAATTGGAATAAATTGGCATCTGTATCATGGGGTCACTGAGAGAGTTAATGTCAATAATATGCAAAACATTTAAAATAGTGCTTATGCAAGATAAGCAGATCATTAGTTGTAGCTGTACTAGAAATACTAGTAGGTATTCCATTTCACCCTCACGATCACCCTATGCGGCAGACTGTGCAAGGATAATTATGGATATCTTATTTTTGAGGAAATCAAGACCCAGAGAGAACAAATAACTTTTTAATGGTCGTCGTAAAACACAAATCGAAATTTAGGCCTCTTAAATTTCAAGTCTAAGGATGTTTGATGATTAAAAAAAAATTGGGTAGACTGTGCAAGTTACAGTCATTGCCAAGGTATAGCTGCCTCATGTCAGAGATGATCCCTCAAGTAGCTGTGTTACTGGGGACCTTCGACTCTAATGACTGAACTGAGTTGGGCATCTATTCCCACTTCAGACACACTTCCTTTGCTAGGGATTAGGCATTGTATTGAGAATAAGAGTATAAATAAGAGTAAAGTTGGGATAGAAACAGTGAGAGACCCATGGGAGCTACAGCTCAACCATGTAAACTTAGAAACTCTGGGTTGCTATGTTCCTCCCTTCACCATACCTTACCTTCACCAGCTCTGAGGCAGAGCTGAGATATCAAAGCTGAAGACTGCTTTATTTGTCCTCAGTTCTTCATTTTTCTTTTTATCCCTTCCTATCGGCTGGCTATAGTCCCCTTAAGGGTTTGGTATTGTGCGAGGCAAACCTTGACCATGAGGAGGCAATGTTGACTGCCGACTAAGAGCACTCTGGACTGGGCTATTTGGATTCAAATCCTAACCCTCCTCCTTACCAGCTTTGCAACATTGATTAAACGGTCCGGTGATATGAAAATACGCTGCTCATATGAAAACAAAACCTACCCTAACAGTACTATGAAGAGAAGGTAAATAAGATAATAGCTATAATGCATTCAGAATAGTTCCCAGAACTGTAGATGCTCAATAACTATTAGTTGTTATTCTATTTATAATAAATTACTATTTGAGGCTTACGTGAGATCAAAATGATCTACAACTAAAGTGTTTTACAAACAATCCAACCTGAAAATCACAGTCAGTCGTCTGACTTCTTTTGTCCTCTTAATTTTCTGAATCTAATCAGTCACTAAGTACTAAGTCCTATTGGTTCTTGTACTGGAACCCCCATGCTACTGCTTTATTCTATATATCCTCATTTCATCATATGGGGTCCACTGGATGGCTCACATGTCTAGCTGTCTTTTACATGTTCCCAAAGTATATAACAAGTGAATAAGATTTCTCCTCAATACATACATGGGCTGGGTTCCCAATTGTCCTCTTCCCTTAAGTTATGAAATGAGACCCACACCATTGGAGTATATTGGGGGGAAACTATTTTATCCACCTGCTCTTTATTTTGTGCCATACCAATATTCTTCCTACATGATTAATAATCACCACAGTCTTATGACTAGGACACCAATATTATTTCCTCCTGTAGTTGATGAAACTGGGTCTTTGGGAGGTAGAATGCTGAATGCTTTAAGCACTGAATACTGGACTGAATGGGTTTAGTGAAAGTGGAGTATAACTGATGTCAAGCATAAATTGAGAAATGAGAACTGAATGTTGTGTGAGGGGCAGATCATGAAGAGCTTTGAACTCTAGATTGAGACTGGATGCTATTCCCTAAATAGAGGTATAAGGAATAGGAGAGCGTATTTTCTACTTGAAATGGACAGCTCTTATTTAGATAGGAAAGATCAACCCCATTCAGCATTCAGTTATCTTTTCCCAATTAAGGCTTGACATCATTTATACTCACCTTCACTGGACTGATTATTCAATTTCCTTAAATCCATCTAGTCCTTCTGTATCTTGATATCTTTGTTCCCTGTGGAATCTTTCCTGCCTATCACAATCCTACTTATTCCACAAACCTGAATCAAGAACTTTGTCTCACAAGAAAGAAGCCTTGCAAAATGTTCTGGCAGATTGAGGAGGGCAGGGCTTGGGAAGAAAGAAGTTCCTAGCACATCCCATTTTTCTTGCTGTCTTTTACTTTCTCACCGATAGGCTGCAAAACTTCTAGACATTGTATAAAAGGTAGAGTTCATCTCACAGGTAATGTAAGCTGACAAGTTATTGAAAGGCTGCAGTTGAGGAATCTGGCCTTTTTAGCATCCCCAAACAAATCACAAAAGAAAACTACAAAGAGGCAAAATTGGACCATTTAAATTATCTTGTTTCCTCCTGAATAACACAAGAAGGCTTTGTGCATGCGTCATCCTTCAAGTTAACAGCTAGTTCTTTGGAAAGAAACTATAACCCAAATACGTTAAACAAAATGGTGATGTGAGAGGAAAGTATTTTCCCATAAGGCATTAAGTGTGTCATGTGTGAACCATTTTTTATGGTTCCCTCCAAGAGTGTGGATCTCATATCATTACTTAAGGGAAAAAGACAGATGGGATCACCATGTATGTACTGGAGGGAAGCCATTTTATCTACCTGCTCTTTATTCTGTTGCATAGCAACATTCTTCCCATATTAATACTCACCACACCCTTATGAGTAAGACACCAATATTATTTCCATCCTGTCATCAAACTGAGTCTTTGGGAGGTAAAGTAACTTACCAAAGATGCCAGTTTAAGTAAGTTTTTTTCTTAACTCACGGTACCACTAGTAAGTAGGAGAGCAGGGATTGGAATGTAGCTTTGTCTGACTCCAAAGTCTGTGTTGGTAGAGGTACACCCAATGACACCCATCTATGATTTCTATTATTGTAATTTTATATTTAATATTCAGGCATACACAGGGAAAGCACATAATTTACCAATGAAATTGGTACGCTTTGAGAGTGAGAGTGGGTACTATCAAAAATTATGCTGGTTATTCCTTGCAGCATTATTCACAAAGGCCAAGAAAGGACAGAAAGGAATTTATTTTTTCTAAGCTCACCAGGTGGTTCGGAGAAGTAGACGAGGTCATGCATCCCTTTCTAAGAGCTTCCTTTTACTTCTTCTAAACAAACTATCCCAGCAGTTCAATCAATAATCATGTATTGGGCACTCATTATATGGTAGATACTGGGTGCAGATGGTACAGCCCTAAGTACAACCAATCCTAATTTTATAGAACTTACAGGTAGTTAAAGCCTTAATTTCCAGATCAATGCTGGGAGAAATACTGTCTGTAGGATAAACTCTTGTGGTTTATGAGGGACAACTCCAGAGATTTTCGCAAATTTTCAAATGCTTAAAGAAAGAACAACAAAACCAAGGTGAAGGTTCGTTCATTAGGTAAGTATAAGAGGTTTTCAAACATATCATGAACAGTTAAAACCAAGACTGTAAAACTTGTGAATATAAAATTTCTGCTAAGTTCACAATAAAATAAAAATTTGTTACTACCTTATTTTCTTCTGTTGTCTGTTCCCTGACTGACAGATGTTATTCAAAACATGAATCTTTACGTTTGCAGCTTTCATGTTTGTTTGTGTGATTATTTGATTTGTTTATCTTTACCCCTGGATTAGATGGCCCAAGACAGTGACAACTACATGTTTCTTTTCACCATTGTATCTTTAGTGCATAGCACTGTACCATACACATAGTAGGAAATCATAAACCATCTGTTGAATGAATGAGTGAATGAATGAATGGGACACTTGTTCTAGTCATCATCTGAGAACGTTCACATTCTAAAGAATATTAGAGCACCTACAGGTAGTCCCTTTGAGAAACTTCATGTTTCCCCTGATGAGTCTAGCATTACTAAATCATTTACAGAGCAAGAAAACCTGTTCTACACTTTGTTTAATTAAAGTTTTTAATTCAAGTAAAACGTTATAATTTTAGAGTGGCTTTTATTTTACAAGAAAGCCAAAGGTCATACAGTAAATAATATGACAACAAACATATTTGCTTATAAATTTTGATGTTAATTCTTGGATAATTAGCCATTGTCAAAATTCTTTCTAGGGAAGCTCTGTCTATGTATCTCCTCACCAGCAGTATATGAAGGTAACTGTTGACTGGTGTTTAGCCTAACGTTATCATTTGAACGTTTGCTAATTTCTTAGAAATGATTATTGTAATATACACTTGTTACACTTCTCATAAAATTTAATATTTTCTTATTTGTCATTTGTATTTCTTCTAAACTTTTTATAATGCTATCCACTGTATTTTCCCTGCTTTTGTGATATTATTTTTGCTTCTACACTTAGGAAGTTGTTTTTATGCTGATTAAATAATTATTTTTCTTGCTTTTTTACTGATATATAATAGATGTACATATTTGGTGGGTACATGTGATAATTCAATTCATTTATATAATGTATAAAGATTAAACCAGGAGTAATAGGGATATCCATCATCTTAAATATTTTTCTCTTCTTTATGCTAGAAACATTTGAGGTATTCTATTTTAGGTATTTTGAAGTATATGATAGATTAATGTTAACTATAGTCACCCTGCTGATCTATCAAACACTAGGTCTCATTTCTTCCATTAGGCTGAATATTTGTGACCATTAATCAGCTTCTCTATTCTCGTCTCCCACCTGCTCTTGCTAACCTCTAATAACCACCAATCTACTCTATCATCATGAAATTCACTTTTTTAGTTCCACATGAGTGAGAGAGTATCCTATTTGTCTGTCTGTACTTAACTTATTTCACTTACCATAATCACCTCCTGTTCTATCCATGTTGCTGTGAATCATAGGATTTCATTCTTTTTGATGCCTGCCTATTTATAAGGCTTCATTTAAAAGAAATACTTGATGCTTTAATTGTATGTAAACATAGAGTGGTGTATGGTGTAAACTTTTAAAAATATATATATATTTACAGATTCAGGGTGTACATGTACAAGTTGATTAAACGGATTTATTATGTAATGGTGAGGTTTGGGCTCCTAACATACCCATCATCTGAATAGCGAACATGGTACTGAACAGGTAATTTCTCAACCCTCACCTCCTCACTACCTTTTCTTCTTTTGGAGTCCACAGTGTGTGTTATTTCCCTTTCTATGTCCATGTGTACCCATTGGTTAGTTCCCTCTTACAAGTGAGAACATGTGGTTTTTAATTTTCTGTTTCTGAGTTATTTCATTTAGGAGAATTGTCTCCATGTCCATCCGTGTTGCTGCAAAATACATGACCTTTTCTCTTTTAAATGATTGCATAGTTTTCAGTGGTGTATATATACTACATTTATCCACTTATTCATTGATGGATACTTAAGTTGATTCCATGTCTTTGTTATTGTGAATAGTGCTGTGATAAACATATGAGTGCAGGTGTCTTTTTTGTAGAACAGTTTATTTTCCTTTGGGTTTATACTCATGATTGGATTGCTGGGTCAAATGGTAGTTTTAATTCACAGTTTTTGAGAAATCTCCATGCTGTTTTCCACAGTGGCTGAATGATTTTACATGCCCACAACAGTGTCTAAGTGTTCCCGTTTCTCTGCATTCCTGTCGAAATCTGGTTGTTTGTTTGCTTTGTAACCTTTTTATTAACCGATATGAGATGGTATCTCATTGCGGTATTGATTTGCATTTAACGGATGAGTAGTGATCTTGAGCATTTTTTTCCATATGCTTGTTGGCTACTTCTATGTCCTCTTTTGAGAAATGTCTATGTCCTTTGCCTGTGTTTTAATATATATAAAATATTATGTAGTTCCTTACAGATTCTGGATATTAGTCTTTTGTTGACGTATAGTTAGTGAATATTTTCTTTCAATTTGTAGGTTCTTAGCTTACTTTATTGATAGGTCCTTTAGCTATACAGAAGCTCTTGAGTTTAACTACTCCTATATATAAGTCTTTATTACAGTTGCTTATGAGCACTTGGTCATAAATTGTTTGCCAAGGCTGATGTCCAGAAGGGTATTTACTAGCTTTTCTTCAAGGATTCTTAGAGGTTGAAGTCTTACATTTAAGACTTTAATCCATTTTGAGTTACTTTTTAAGTATATGTTATAGGTAGGGGTCCAGTTTCATTTTTCTGTATATGGTTAGCCAGTTTTCCCAACATCATTTATTGAATAAGGAGTCACTTCTTGGTCCAGGTGCAGTGGTTTATGCTTGTAATCCCAGCACTTTGGGAAGCTAAAGCAGGTAGAGACTAGGATGGCCAACATGGTGAACCCCATCTCTACTACAAATATGAAAAATTAGCTGGGTGTGGTGATAGGCACCTGTAGTCCCAGCTACTTGAGAGGCTGAGGTGGGAGAATTGCTTGAACCACAAAGCAGAGGTTGTGGTGAGCTGAGATCATACCATTGCACTCCAGCCTGGGCAACAGAGTGATATTTTGTACAAAAAAAAAAAAAAGGAGTCATTTCCTCATTGCTCATTTTTGTAGACCATTGAGGATTAGTTACTTACAGGTATGCTACTTTATTTCTGGGTGCTTCGTTCTGTTTCATTGGTCTATGTGTCTATTTTTGTACTAGGACTATGCTGTTTTATGGTAGTAGCCCAAAGCTGCTTCTTGTAGTACAGTTTGACATTGGGTGATGTGATGCCTCCAGCTTTGTTCTTTTTTCTTAGAATCATTTTGTCTATTCAGGCTCTTTTTCTGGTTCCATATGAATTTTAGAATAGTTTTTTTCAAGTTCTGTGAAAAATGATGCTGGTGGTTCGATAGGAATAGCAGTGGATTTGTAAATTGTTTTGGTCAGTAGGGTCACTTCTAATCCATGAGCATGGAATGTTTTTCCATTTGTTTGTATCTTCTATGGTTTCTTTAGCAATGCTTGTAGTTCTCCTTGCAGAGATCTTTCATCATCTTAATTAGATGTATTCCTAGGTATTTTTTTTTTTTTTTGCAACTATTGTAAATGGGGTTGCTTCATCAGATTGGCTCTGAGGTTGAACATTATTGGTGTATAGAGAAGCTATTGATATTTGTATCCTGAATCTTTAGCGATGTCATCTATCAATTCTAAGAGCCATTCGGTAGAGACTTTACAGTTTTCTAGGTATTGAATCATATCATTCATGATGAGAGATTGTTTGACTTATTTTTTCCTATTTGGATGTCTTTTTCTTCTTTCTCTTGGCTGATGGCTCTGGCTAGTACTTCAAGTATCATGCTAAATAGAAGTGATGAGAGTGGCCATCTTTGTCTTTTTCCAGTTCTCAAGAGGAATGGTTTTAGCTTTTGGCCATTCAGTATGATGTTGGATATGAATTTATTTACAATGCATCATTATTTTGAGATATATTTCTTCAGTACCTATTTTCTTGAGAGTTTTTATTATGAGGTTGAATTTTGTTAAAACATTTTTCTGTTTTTTGAGGTAATCATATGGTTTTTATTTTCAATTCTGTTTATGTGGTGAATAACATTTAGTGCTTTGAGCCAGGCTTGCACCTGAGGAATAAAGCTTACTTGATGTAGTGAATTAACTTTTGATGTGCTGCTGGATATGGTTTCTAGGAATTTATTCAGTTTCTTTAGATTTTCTAATTTGTGTCCATAGAGGCGTTCATAGTAGTCTCTGAAAATTTTTTAATTTCTATATATTGCTATAATGTCATCTTTGTCATTTTTTATTTTATTCATTTAGATCTTCTTTCTTTTATTTTTTTACTGATCTAATTTGCCATCTGTCAATCTTGTTGTTGTTGTTGTTGTTTTTTTTTTGAGGTAACAACTTTTGATTTCATTGATTATTTTATAAATTTTGTATGTCGATTTTATTCAATTCTTTTCTGATTTTAATTAGTTATTTTCTTCTGCTAAGTTTGGGGTTGGTTTATTTTATTTAATTTTTTTTTTTGGTAGTTCCTGGAAGTACAGTGTTAGATTGATAATTTGAGATATTTCTGACTTCTTGATGTAGGTGTCTAGTGCTCTGTGCTTTCCTCTTAACATGGCTTTAGCTACATCCTAAAGACGAGTCCTGTGGACGGAGGTATGCCTTGCTCCTGTGCTGTTGAACAAACCCACATCTCACCCCTTCCCAGTGTTCTGAGAGTTGGTTTCCTCCCCTGCTTCAGCACAGGTCTCAGCTTGACATTCCCAGCTACAGGTCTCAGCTTGACATTCCCAGGCTGTGCATGGCAACCCTATGGCATTGAGATTAGACCTGTAGCTTTGTCTTCTGGTCCATTGAGATTGGGCAGTGGCTGCTCTGGGTGCCACTGGTAAAGCACCCTGGCTGGCCAGTAAAGACTGTGTTACGTACACACTTCTGCAGGGATGGGCCCTGCAGAACAGATGTCCCTCATTTCCACAGTAAAGACTGCCCCTCTCTCTCTTGGCTTGCTTGCCAGTCAGCTAGTGTTAGAGTCACTTGGAGGAAGATGCAGAGCCTTGGGGAATTGGCGCTTATGGTGTGTTCTGCTGCAGCTGTCTTGCCACAAAACCCCCTTGTCTCCATGCAGGACGGAGCTCTGTTTCTGCCTGCTCTCTGGGCAGATTCTCCTATTGATTCAAATTTCTGTGGGGGTCATGGGATCTGTTGTAGCTAGGATCCCAGAGGACTGCAGTAAGAATGAGTTGCCTCACCAACACTTCCACTCACCACTTTCCTGTGAGCCATTCAGGTCCAGGAACTTATCCTGGTAATCAGCAACTCCACACAGAATTCCCAGCTTCCTCCCTCTTCAGCCTCCATGTCAGAGTTTCCTCTCTGTGTTCTCTCTCTGAAGACCCATTTGAAGTATTTTAGTTTATTCAATATTTTGGTCTCTCTCAGTGGGAGTGGCACTTCCTGGCTATGTCTAGTTGACCATCTTGTGCTCCTCTAACCATGATATTTTCTTTCATGTTGACGTGGGATAGTCTGATGACATTGTGATGCTTGTCTTGTGTAGTATCTCTCAGATGTTCTCTGAATTTATAGTATATGGGTATGTATGCCTCTGACAAGATCAAGAATATTTTCTGAATTACTCCCCTAAGTACGTTTTATGTTTTCCAAACTTTTTACTTTCTCTTCTTTTTTCTCAGGAGTGCCTGAAAGTTGTAGGTTTGTTTGCCTTACATAATCGCGAATCTTTCAAACACTTTAGTCATTGATTTTTTTTCTTTATTTTTGTCTGATAGGATTAATTAGAAAGATCAGTGTTCAACATCTGAAATTCTTTGTTCTGCCCTGTCTGGTTTACAGATAAAGCTTTCTACTGTATTTTGAAATTCCTTCAGGAAATTTTTTGTTTACAGAATTTTTTTTTAAATGTATCTTGTTTTTCATAGTCTGGATTGTTTTTCTGATTTATTTGCACTTGTTTTCAACTTTGTCTTGGATCTCATTGAGCTTCCTTACCATCCATATTTTGAGTTCTTTATCTGTCATTTTAGAATTTTCATTTTGCTTAGAATCCATTGCTAGAGAATGAATGTGGTCCTTTTGGGATATTACAACACTTTTTTTTAATAGTAATGGAGTTTTTATGCTGGTTCCTTCTTATCTGTAAAAACAGTAACTTCTTGTTTTGAATTTACATTGATTTGGATGAGATTTTTTCCCCTTTGAGTGTGTGTCTATTGTGTATGTTGAGTGGGGTTCTTTTTCTTTGTTTCCTTGTGCTTTTAGGGGGCCAAAGATTTGTATAAATTCTTGGTTATAGCTAGCCTTCATGTGGTGGTTTTCTTAAATGCTGGTTGTTTGTAGATTGTAGCAACAGTGTACTGTGTGTGTGAGCAGGCTAGTTGTCTCTTACAGAGATGGGAGGTGGAGGTCTCTGGAACCTTATCTTTTTAAAATGTGTTATACTTTAAGTTCTGGGGTGCATGTGCAGAGCGCGTAGGTTTGTTACATAGGTATACATGTGCCATAGTGGTTTGCTGCACCCATCAACCTATCATCTACATTAGGTATTTACCCTAATGTTATCCCTCCACTAGTTCCCCCAACCCCCAACAGGCCCCAGTGTGTGATGTTCCCCTCCCTGTGTCCATGTGTTCTCATTATTCAACTCCCACTTATGAGTGATAACTTGTAGTGTTTGGTTTTCTGTTCCTATGTCAGTTTGCTGACAATGATGGTTTCCAGCTTCATCCATGTCTCTGCAAAGGACATGAACTCTTATTTCTCAGTGCTGCGTGTGTGTGCCCCCAGGAATTATATTGGCTTGTGCAGTTCACTTTATTGGCCTGTGGGTGGCACTTCCAAGTAAGAACTGCCTGAGTGCTGTGTAATGGTCTCAGCAGAAGTGTGACGAGACATGTAGGTTGACCTTCTGGCTAGTGGGTGGCACTTGTAGATGGGAGGTACTTGTGGTGGTGTCAGTGGGACTTTTACCTGACCTTTGTTAATGAGGGGAAGTACCAGGGCAATGGGCTGGACCCTGGGGTTTCCAGCAGTCCCTGTCCTGTGCTCTGCCACCCAGGCAGCTAGAGGAAGCAAGTCTGGGTGGGGCTAGGACAGGCAAACCTGTGGCCATGCTCTCTGAGGTGAGCACAGGACCCAGTCCTGGGAGGGTTATAGGCGCAGCTCTCAGGTACCTGGGGCAAAGGAGCTGAGGAGCCTTCCTGTACCACAGAGTCTGTTTAAGTCAAATGGGGTGACCTCGAGTTTTCAGCCCAGCAGGCAGCAGTGGGACTGGCCCAGATCTCACACCCCTGGTGCAGCAGGTCTCCCTCCAACATTCTGCTCCTGACAGCAGGCCAGAATGGTTAGGCTAGACTTAAGCCATCTGCGTTTGGATCACTTAGTCATTCCAGGTGTTTTGGGCTGTGAGACCCCCTGAAACAGAAACCACGACCCTCAGGACTCACCCTTCCTGGTCCAGTCTTATGAAGGAAGGGACGCCTATCTCCCCTGCCACTGCATGAACTCATGCTGCACATTTCCCTTTACTCTGACCATGGGGGTTTCTCCCTGACTCAGGATCATATCACACATGTCATCTCCATGCCCCAGCACAGTGTGCTTTCAAGTGTCGGGGAACTGAGACTAGGCCAGCAGATTTAGACTCTGATTTCTTAGGCTCAGGAGTTCTCTAAGATAGGAAGGCGTGAACTGCTCCCAGTCCACCAATAAAGCCCTTAAGTAGGGCAATGGTTATGCTGTGCCTTCCACCACCCGCTACTCCACATCCCCTGCAGGAATGGTCAGGCTGGCAGTCTTGGGGGCATGTGGTTTGGATGTACCTTTGTCCTGCAGCAATGGTAGTGAGCCTGTCTTTGGGCACATGGGGGTGCCCAGGCCTGCTGACTCCCCAGTCCAGTAGACAACAGGTGCAGAAGCAGGACACAGTCTTTTTGGGTGGAAGCCCAGACCTGAGCTTTCCCATAGCTGCCCAGTGCTTGGAAGCCTTTTGGGCTCCATGTGAGTTTGAGCAGTGCCTCTGTGTGGCCACCAGTGAGCTTTGTCTGCCAGTCTAAAGGTCTGCACAGGTCATGGAACTCTCCTGTAGCTAGGATCTCAGAGGTCTATGGCAAGAATGTTACGCCCTGAGGTTCTGTCGCTCATCCCTTCCTTGGATCTGGGTCCAGGTCCAGAGGCTGGTTCTGACATCTGGCGATGCTGAACAGGCAACCTTGTTCCCTCCTTCTTCACTCATGGTGTCTACTGTTGCCTCTCTGTTGAATTTCAGTGTTCTCTCTCAAAAAATCTTTTCAATGTGTGAATATTTACTTGATGTTTTGATTTATCTTTGTGGCAGCGGCTCATCCTGGTTGCATTGAGTCAGCCATCTTGAACCCTTCCCTCCAAAATACTCTAATTTTTGTTTTTACTCGCTCTGTTTTTATGTGTTCCTCCACCCCATCTACCCGCCTCTCTCTCTCTCTGTCTCTGTGTGTGTGTGGTGTGATGTGGTATATATGGAAGTGTACATGTGTTTCTTCTTCATTTAACCATAATGTGGAATTGCATTTGGAGAACAAGTCTTTCCCTCTCTTGTTTCATCTCTTTCCCTAGTATGAGAGCTATTTAGTTCTATTTTCTTTTATCTTGTTTCTAATGGGTCTTAAGGTTGTAATAATAGCACTTCCACAGTGTGTGAGTGACTTTGAAAAGATAAGATAATTTACTTATCTCTTAATTTTTAGACACCATTTAAATTTTAGATACAGGGAATCTTGAGATTAAAGGATACACAAGGTAACGTATATCCTTGTGACAATAGCCAGCACACTGCCTAACACATAAAAAGTTTCAGTCAATACAAGTGTTCTCCTATATAAAACATAAAGCATAAAAGGTATTAATATCTTTTTTGAGGTCATAAAACATGATAAAGAACTTTGGTCTTGGAATAGTATTGCCAGGCCAAGCATTGCTGTTCAGTACATGCTAGCTGTGTGATCTTAAGTTACATAATCTTTCCGTACCTTGTTTCCTCAATTTAAAATGAATCCAATTTTGTAGCAGTTTGGATTATGTTTGGAGTATATAAAGAAAGCCCAAAATAGCAGTGGCGTATTTCCTTACATAAAAAACTTACAGAGGCAGAAAAGCCAGAGAAGGCATAGTGGCTTCTGCCATCATCAGGAATCCAGGCTATTCCTATTCTGCATCCTTAGCAAGTGACTGCTATACTTAAAATCACCCTACAGTCTAAGACAGCTGTTAGAGCTCTAGTTATTTTGTATATATTCAATGCATCAGTACCCTTTAATGAAATCGAGATTCTCCTTTTAAGGATGAAGGAGAGAATTGCTAATGTGGAGGAATCTAGAAATATCTGCCATACATTACTTCTTTTTTACAGGGCTGGTGGGGTAATTAAACAGGATGATGTGGGTAAGATGTCGAAGACAATATATGGAACACAAGAATAGAACACGTAAATGATACTTACTTGACCAATATTATAAAGCAAATAAGTCAGAGTCAAAACTTGTATCTAGGATTCCAGATCCCCTCTACATTTCATTTCTCATGTATTCACTAAAGATGAATGAGAAAAAAGTAGTGGTGTGTTTACCAGAGGCTAATATATGGGTCTTTAATAGGGTAAAGGTCTACTTGATCCTCTCAAGGTCTGGAGGTTTACAGGTTGAAGCTGATTTTGTTGATGTAATGGTGGTGAGTGTGTCTCCTAGAACAAATTCACAGTAAACAAGGACACAGAGATTGATGCATAGTTACTAGGATGTCGATTATTAACTTACACTGAGAAGCATAACTTCTAAAGGAAAGAATACCATAATCTTTTGCCCAGATATTTATTCCATAATGGTGACCTAAGCATAAGTCAAAATTTTATTTGAGGGTTATTAGTGAATATAATGACAAAACAAATAAAATGACCTTAAACTGGAAATTGTACCCTCTAATTATATCATACTTTTTGTGTCATATTGAGGTGATACTTTCTATATCATTTTTTATTTTTATTTTTCCTCTAAGCCTCTGTTTTTTCTAAATTATTGAAATTAGCTTGTAAACAAATTGAAATTTTCTGATCATTTAATACTGCATCACATACTTAGGTATTTGGTTAGATCCACTTAATCTGAACTTCTGGGGACTTCCAGAGAAGTAGCTTAGAAACTTAGAAAATTTAGGAAGTAGCTTCAAATTTCCCCCAGATGATTCTGCTGAAGAATTTTTTTAAATCTGTTTTTGAGAATCATTAGGCTAGTTTACAATTTTTTGTTTCTTTTAGGCTAGTTTACAATGTTCAGGATCTTGCTCTGTATTCCAGCTGGAGTGCAGTAAGGCTATCATAGCTACTGCAGCCTCAAAGTTCTGTGCTCAAGACATCCTCCTGCCTCCCAAGTAGCTGGGACTACACACACATGACGTCAGGCCCAGCTAATTTTTAAATTTTTTGTAGAGACAGACTCTCACTATGTTTCCCAGTCTGGTCAAGCTCCTGGCTTTAGATGATCTTCCTGCTTCCACCTGCCAAAGGGATTGCAGGAATGAGCATCACACTCAGCCAGCTTATTACTTCATCATTGACGTTAGAGGTAAAAGGAGATGTGACAAGGAGAGCCCAGATCTCTCTGAAAGGTACTTTACCCTGCAGGAAAGTATTGCCTTCTTCCATCTGCTTCAATTTCCACCCTTAAATTTTGAAGGATCCACTTTCTATTTGCTTGGAAAAAAATCTTATAATGAGCTCCTTGTACTTTGTCTTCAAGGAGTGATAATTCATTGGTATTTAGCAGATATAACCAGCTGGTCAAGATGTGTGGAAAATGATGCACAGAACATTATTAGAAAGACAAATTATGGGGGTGGCGGGGGGTGGGCGGGTGGGAGGTGTAGAGGAAGGAACAACCACTGTTGACTGGATGGATTACTTGAGGATCCAAGAAGGCAGTAACATCTAAACTCGGCCTTAAGAGAAAAAGCAGTTAGGGCAAAGTGACTTCTAGCTGTTTTATGATATATAGCACCTTAGTGTTAACTATAGTCACCCTGCTGTGTAGTAGAACACCAGAATGCATTATTCTTACCTAATTATAACTTAATTCCCATTGATTAACCTCCCGCTTCTTTCTACTTCTGTTATCAAATTTTTTTCTCCCTAGGTTTCATATGTGATAAATGAAAACTAGGGAGATCATATAAGAAACCTTGGGAGGAAAAGTTGATAATAGAAGTAGAAAGAAGAAAGTGACATTTGTCTTTCTATGTCTGGCTTACTTATTTTACTTAACAATATGCCCTGTAGGTTCATCCATGTTGTTACAACTGATAGGATTTCATTATTTTGTATGGTAGAATCATATTCCATTATGTATATATACCACATTTCCTTTACCAGTTCATCCATTTTTAACCACTTAGGTTATTCCATATATTGGCTATTATAAACAGGTCTGCAATAAACATAGGAGTGGAGATTTCTCTTTGACATACTGATTTCATTTCCTTTGGAGATATATCCAATATTGGGATTGCTGGATCATAACCAGTGGTTCAAAAAGGAAACAAAAGGGAAATAAAAAAAAAATTCCCACCACAAACAAGAATAGAAACACATCAAAACACAAACAAGAATAGAAACATACCAAAAACCATGGGATATCACAGAAGTAGTTCTAAGATGGAAGCTTCTAGTGACAAACACCTACCTCATAAAGGAAGATTTCTAATAAACAACCTAGTGATATGCCATGAGGAACTAGCAAAAGAAGAACAAGCTAAGCCCTAAATTGGTAGAAGGAAGGAAATAATAAAATTCAGAGCAGAGAAAACAAAATAGAGACGAAAAAAACGATGAGCTGATATTTTGAAAAGATGAACAGAATCTACCAGCCTTTAGCTAGACTAAGAAAAAAAGAGAGAACACTCAAATAAAATTAGAAATAAAAAGGAGACATTACAGTTGATTACACAGAAATACAAAGGATTATAAAAGGCTACTATGAACAACTAAAGACCTACAAATTTCATAATATAAAAAATAGAGAAATATCAGGATATATATAAACTATCAAGATAAAATTATGAGGAAATAGAACATCTAAACAGACTAATAATGAGTGAGAAAATTGAATCAGTAATTAAGAGTGTTCTATCAAAGAAAACCCAGGACCAGATGACTTTACTGCAAAACTCTACCAAATGTTTAAAGAAGGACTAATACCAATTCTCCTCAAACTATTCTGGAAAACTGAAGATGAAGGACTATTTCCAAGCTCATTTTACAAGGTCAGAATTACCCTGATTTCAGAACAAGACAAAGGCATAAAAAAGGAGCAGAAGTGTACAACAATATCTCTGATGAAACTTAGATGCAAAATTCTCAGCAAGATACTATCAAACCAAATCCAACAGCACATTGAAAAGATCATTTACTATGATCAAGTGGGATGCATCCAGGGATGCAAGGATAGTTCTACCCGTGCAAATTAATAACTGCTATTTGCCACAATAATGGTAAAAAAGACAAAAACCGTATGATCATTTCAATAAGACAAAGAAAAAGCATTTGACGAAATCCAGCATCCTTTCATGAAAAAAATTCTCAGCAAATTATGCATAGAAGGTATGCACCTCAACATAAATGGCATGTGTGGTAAACGCATGGTTAACATCACATTGAACAAGCAAAAGCTAAAAGCTTCTACTCTAATGTCAGAAACAAGAAGAAGATGCCCACTTTAACCACTTCTATTTCACATAATACTAGAAGTCCCGGCCATAACAATTAGGCAGGAGAAATAAATAAAGGACATCCAAACTGAAAAGGAGAAAGTGAAATTGTTCCTGTTTACAGATGACATGATCTTACATATAGAAAACCCTAAAGACTCCACCAGAACACTCTTAGAGCTAATAAATAAATTCAATAAATTTGCATAATTCGCTACATATTTTGACATTAAATCAAATGAGAGCTATGAAGACATGAAAAAGGAAGAAAGGAAAAATGAAGTTGAGATTAGAGTTTGACTAAGCAACTACAACGGAGGTGACAGAAGATTGAACAGAAACATTTTAGTATTTTAGTTCTTAGTATAACAGCCAACAGCTAATATTTTTCATAATCCTTTATAATTAAAAAGGCATTTGTATACATTATAAAATAATTTTAGGCCGGGCGTGGTGGCTCAAGCCTATAATCCCAGCACGTTGGGAGGCCAAGGCAGGTGGATCACAAAGTCAAGAGATTGAGACCATCCTGGCCAACATGGTGAAACCCCGTCTCTATTAAAAATACAAAAATTAGCTGGGCATGGTGGTGAGTACCTGTAGTCCCAGCTACTCAGGAGGCTGAGGAAGGAGAACTGCTTGAACCTGGGAGGCGGAGGTTGCAGTGAGCTGAGATTGTGCCACTGCGCTCCAGCCTGGCACCTGGCGACAGAGTGAGGCTCTGTCTCAAAAAAAAAAAAAAAAAATTTAGCTTCAAAGCAACACTGAAATGGGCTAGACACAATTATCTTCTTCATTTTATAGAAAACAGAACTACGACTCAGGGAAATTAAATCATGTGGCCTGAGATCTCACAGCTGGTTGGTAACAGGCCAGTTTTAATCCATGTCTATTGAAACCAAATCTAGGTCACTGTCTGTCTGTTTGCCTTTTAATTTGCTATTGATCCAATATTTATTCAAACTAAAAGTACTTCTACTTTGACACTATTTTCTTATATTCCAACCTATGTAACCAAAGCAGCTGTCATCTAACAGCATCCTGTGGAGATACAGACCCGGTGAAGGGAACGAGGAATGCTAATTGCATGACTCTGCTTCTCTAAGAAACAGGCACACTTAGCTGTGTTCCTTTGTGACCTGAAAGTGGTAACTTCCTTTACAAATGCTGTGTTATAGCCGAGTTTAATAAAAAGGAGGAGGAAATGTGGCATTGTGAAGGTAGCCCTTACATCAGGACCAGAAGTTAGAAGATCTAGCATTAAAGTATATTGGCTATATGATCACATTCCTAACAAAAAGCAAATGCAAATCTTATTTAGAATGGAGCTCCTTTTCATGGAGATTAATGATAATTAACAACTAATATATGATATTAATCACACACATTATTTTGCTTCAGCCACCATTTATCTTGCAAAGAAAGACTTCCATCTGGTAAGGATTCTGAGAATGTTAGTAAGTAACAGACCTGGGGAGATAAGTCCATTGCTTTTTGTATGAACCTTCCCATTCTTAGTCATCTGAAAAGCCTAGGCCAACCTTCTTTTTATTTCATTTGCCAAGAATTTTGACTAGAATTCATAAACCTATTTAAAACTAAAATAAAAATGCTATATCAAGGCGTGTTAAGTCCCTCCTTTCCCTCTTCTACCTCTCTGGCCATTCTCTTTCCAGAAGTAGTTTGTCACTTCAATCAAAGCTAGATGCGTGGCAAGGAGAATTTATACCGTGTGGCCTGCCTGGTTCAGATAACTGCAGATCTCTTAGCACTCTAAATGACTCTTGATGCTTTGGGTGTCCTTCCTGAGCAGCAGAGGGGCGTGTGATGGCGGGATTGGGTAAAAATAAATTAATCAAAATGGATCAAGTAGGGAAAGAAAGGTATAATCTTGAATAGCAACCACTTTCACTTAGACATTATCCCATGCAGCCTTGCCCATCTGTTGGAAGAACGGATTTTTAGCACATTGTCCACACAGATGGATGATGTTAACAGTGGCTACAATCTCTTGGCCAGGGCTTCTGAGCCAGAATTGTGCCAGCCTCATCTCTGGAGAATGCTGAGAGAAATGCTGCTCTATACCCTGTCTCACTCCTTTGCTGCAAGTGTTTCCAAATTGGCAATTGCATAAGCACATGATATCCTTTATTTTAAAAAAGCGAGAAGTTATTTGGGACCATCCTGAATTACTCTCTCCAGGAAAGAATTTGGAAGGAAGAAAGATTTCCAATTCTGATTCCAATTTTGTAGAATCATTTGAACCTGGGTGTTATCCTGACCTTGGCCTGCCAGCTGGTCTGTTCTGCCTCTCCAGAATCCTATCCATTTATGGTTTTCGAGCCACCTGTCAGCATGGCAAGTAGGAGAATGGCTTCAGCAAGAGGGCAAATTAGATGTAAATGTCTCCGTGGACTTTTCTGCCATTGGCAGCTAATGCAGTTATACATTGAGCAAGCAGGGTGCCAAACCAAAGAGAAACAGCATGCTGGAGCAGAAAGCCTCCAGAACGAGAGCTGGGAAATGGGCTCTGGTTTAATCCACAAGGGCTTTTGCATGAGATAAATGACATTTTACCTTTCATTTCAAGTTATGGGCTCATGGCAGGTGTTCAATCTTTCTTCCCGGTCCTGACTCTCTTATGAATTAATGTTGGCATTGGGCAAATCAGTAATACTCTCTGCAACCTCATCTGTAACTAAAAAAGATATGAAAATGAAACAAATACATGTTCAGACACAATATTGCTAAGCACAATGCTGGTTTTTTTTCACTTAAGTTTAATATACAACAAATGCCTTAATTTATAATTGTGTTTATTCTAGTTTTGTATGTCTCCATCACAGTGTTAGTTCCTAGTTCTATGAATATTCAGAGATATGTCAGTAATAAGCTTGATAGGTGGTCTCCATGGTCCCTTCTGATTTTAATGATTCACAGGTTTTACTGATATGGTTTGGATCTGTGTCCTCCAAAATCTCATGTCAAACTGTAATCCCCCGTGCTGGAGATGGGGCCTGGTAGGAAGTGATTGGATCATGGGTGTGGATTTCCCCTTTGGGTGCAGTTCTTGTGATAGTAAGTTATTGTGAGGTATGGTTGTTTTAACAGTGTGTAGCATGTCCCCTTCTCTCTCTTTCTCCTGCTCCGACCATGTACAGCTAGTGCTCGACTTCAACCACGATTGGTTCCGACAGACCAGTCGTAACACGATTTGGTCATAAGTTGAGTAGGCTATATGTACGGTTCTGTGAAATGATGTTATAAAAATTTTTAAGTCATATTTTATCATAATTTTCTTTCATTATTGTTATATATCATAATTTTCTTTGTTCATTTTATGCCATTTGTATCATCTCTACACCATTTTGTTTATTTTTACATTTGTCAGGTTTAAGTAAAACACTGCATTACCAGTACAACTGGTTTAATATTTGCAAAACATACAAAAATACAAAATACAGGTGTAAAAAATGGTAGTGCTGCCGGAAGCTGGTCCGCACTGTTGTACGCCCAGCTGGTAACGTTTGTGCTTCCAGATGCGGAGCAGTCGTGGCTAGCGATTGTGGTTGTAAAGTCGAATGGTCGTAAGTTGCATAGGTCGTAAGATGATCAATACCTGTAAAATGGGCCTGCTTCCCCCTTGACTTCTGCCATGATTGTAAGTTTCCTGAGGCCTCTCAACCATGTTTCCTGTACAGCCTACAGACCCATGAACCAATTCAACTTCTTTTTTTTAGATATACAGTTGTCAATGTTACTTAAAAAATATAACGCTCCATTGATCCAAGCATTGCCAATGGGGCAGTCTTCTAGGCTGATACAAGGAACAATCTATGAGAGTTTAATGACTACCCTCTCCTAGCTAAGTATATCTCATGCAGTCAACTGCCATACTTCTAGGCAGTCCATCTGAGATGTGAGGGCAGCTTTGAAGACAGGAAATATGGCATTTCCCAGTCCCAAGACCATAGTGTGTTTAGGTCACCCTCTTCTTTAGCTGTACCTCTTACCCATTAAGTAAATTCTCCCCTTACCCGTTCAGGGCTGGGGGTCATGGCAATATCATATTGTTACTAGTACTGCTAATTCCTAGATAGTTCCCTAACCCTGCTCCTGTCTTTGTAAATATAATGTATTCATGAACATATTTTCAGTAATCATTTTGGGTGTATTGTCTGTCTCCTGCTCATTCTCTTTCTCTTTCCTGAGCTCTACTTCCATTACCCACTGATTACTGGACATACTGACTGTAGTTTTATGATCCTCTGAACCCTGTGTATCTAATATGTTCACTGGACATATTGACTGTAGTTTTACAGTCATCTCCACGTTGTACACAAACCTGTACCTCACCTCACCAATTTATGCTGCTCTCAGGTAGTCAGCAGACAGCTGGTAGCATCCTGGACCACTCCATCGCACTCTGATTATATCAATTTATATTAATCCTCATTCAGAAAATTTTCTGAATTCACTGCTTCTTCACCATCTGCACATTTTTGGCTCTCATTAGTTCCCAAGTCCAGTAGATTATCATCTACGCTGGCATGGCTTCCCATCCCCTATGCATTGTTTTCATGACTATCAAAATCGTATGTTAGAAAAGAAAATCCGCTCATGCCAATCGACTCTTAAAATCCTTTGAAGTTTCCCTGTCCCCGTAAAGATAAAGTCTAACTTTCTTGGCAAAGCACGTAGGCCCTTTAACACTTTTTTAACCATTTTTGCTGTTTTCCTAATACTTATAAGAACTCTGTACTTCAGTTCCACCAAACCACTGATTGTTTATTGCAGATAGTTGCATTTCATACTCGTGTTGTTGCACATGCCGTTTCCACTATCTAGAATATCCTGTGGGTAGTAGTCTCTCAAATCTTACCTCCAGCATCACCCTTCTCTAGAAAACTTCCCTAGACAGCTTCAAACAACTAGGTTGGATGCCCCTTGGCTATTACAATGGCTCCTATCCTTCAGGTGATGGCATGTCCCAGAGCAAGGTGCTCTGTGTTCTGCGGGATGAAATACTACCATTTTCTCCTGCTCTATGCCTGGTGAACACCAGAACGTTTATGCCTGCTCTTCTCCTTGAGGTCCTATCTCTTTCCTAGCCCTAGAATGAGGCCTAGGACTCAAGTATGGGCTGTTTTGGAGGGAAGCATCTTATTTATGTCTCATGATATAAGATGTGCTAGAATGATTATTGGAGCTTGGATTCTGAGATAGTTTTGAATCCAGATCTTCTGCTGACCATCTGCATACTTTTCAAGAAGGAAAAGTTTGAAGAGTGTTATAACAGTAAATAGCTTACTTAAGAATAATGTTGAGTCCTCAAGTTTAATCGGGCAGTTTGCAGTGAGAGTATTTGTAAAACTGGCTCTGTACTTTGGCTTTGAGCCAGGGCTAGGATTGAGGTACTTATTATTCAAGCTATTCAATTACAACATGAAATGTCCTTTTCTTGCTTGTGAAACATTATTGCCCAGGTAGATATAATTTAAAGCTTCTGTTCCTATTATAAAGTTCATCAATTTTTAAGCTAAACTATAGGGATACTATAAAAAAGTATTTTTCAGTCTGTGATTAGTGAATCCCTTTCATAGAGATATGTAATCTCACAACATCCCTTAGGATTAAAAAGGTCATAATTTTTAGGTAGTAATGATTAAAAATGTTAAGCTTAAAAATTTATTTTTGATCTCTGTATAACAATTACATATTATGTAAGATTTACTCTTATGTTATCTTTAGTCATTGATATATGTGGGTATGTGCATGTGTGTGTATATATGCATTATATATATTTATATAATATACATATTTGTAAATAAATATCTATATATTTCTATTTAAGTATATATAAATATATATAAGTATATATTTATATAACTACATTTATATAAATATATATATATTTATATTTAATTATTCACAATAGCCAGGATGTGGAAACAGTTTAAATGCCAATCAATATATGAATGAATAAAGTACATGCATACAAAGGATTATTATTGTAATAAAAGGCAATAATACTATTAGAAAAAGAAATCTTCCATATGTGACAACATAGATGAACGTGGAAGAAATTATGCTGTGTGAAATACGCCAGTCATGGAAGGATGAATGCTGCATGATTCTGCTTACATAAGGTATCTAAGACCATCAAACTCAAATCGAGTAGAATGATGGTTGCCAGGAGCAAGGGTTGAGGAGAAAGGAGGAGGGGCTAATCAGCGGTACAAAGTTTCAGTTATGCTGTTGAGTAAATGGTAAATGAAATTGTATTTCATCCAGCAGAAATGCCACAGATTACATATCTCTGCGACAGGGGTTCAATAATCAACAACCCGCAGATTATAGAGCTTTGCTGTACAACATTGTGTCTCTAGTTAACAATAATGTATTGTGTAGTTAAAAATTTTTAGAAGGGTAGATCTCATGTTAAATGCTCTTAGCATAACAAAAAAAGAGAGAGAAATTAAAATGTATGTTTGTACTGCCTTAATGGCATTAAGGTTTTAGAATAACTTTGAAATTTTTGGTAATACTGATCTACGTAATGCAGTTTTTTCAACTTAAAAAAGAAAAAAGAAGGGGGCTTACCTGAATGAAGGGGGTTCCAGAACTGAAGGAGTCTCTTCACCAAAGTCATACATAATGTAGTTGATAGTCTTCTAAAGTTTATTTTTTTCCTCTCTCCAGGGTTAACTATTTTGATTCAAACATCAGGCCTTTTCCACAACATCTCCCTTTTTTTGTAATTGAGTATTATTTATGTATTTTCATTACTTACTAATCAGAAGCAATTTCATTCACTTTTTCATTTAATCTAGTTTGGTTGTAAATGGCTATATCACGTCATTTATTACATTTATTCCTGATATTTGTTGCAACAATATGAGCGATTGGGATTTTTTTGTGTGTTTGAATTGTCAGGGAAAGATGCATATATGCAAAAGAATAAAAGCAGCAATAACTAATTTTGCATGGGAATATTGTCACTTGTCTTTTATGTTTTATATTGTAAATATTTTATTAATTAGATCTAAGCATCTAACACCACTATTACCGTTATTACTGCTACTACCACTAATACTATTATTACCAAAGCAGCTAGAATTGAAAAAACATCCTGTTCCTGCCTCCTTCCTTCTCTCCCTCCCTCCCTCCCTCCCTCCCTCCCTCCCTTCCTTTCCTCTCTTTCTCTCCCTGTTTCCTTTTTCTTGATGATTTTATGCAAAGTGCTAGCATTCTCATTGCTCTTTTTTCAGGTTTAATCCTTATTTTAATAAAGTTTTCAAGCAAAGGAAAACTAGAAAAAACATACTGTATGTTTCATGCTGTGCCAAGCACTTACAGGTGATGGGGTGGAAGGCAGCAAATCACACTGCCATGTGTGTACCTACACAACAATCTTGTATGTTCTTCACATGTACCCCAAAACCTAAAATGCAATTAAAAAAATAATAATAAAAACATTTTAGCCAATTAAAAAAAAAGAATTTTATCTAAAAGATTAAATACCTATTAAATAGCATAAGTTAAAGTGGGCTTTTTTCCTAGTTTGTTCAAAATGGTACAGGTATAAGCAGTTTTCCCAGGTAAAGTCATTCTCCAAATATCACTAACACTATGTTTAACTCTCAAAAATTACCTCTTTTGGACAAAACTTACACATTCATTTTAGAAATTGTACATATATGACATCCTTCTTTTAATCCTGATTTAACGAGAATTCTTCTAATATTTTGTTATTAGTATCATATTTGCTATAGGTTTCTGATAGTTTTTTTTCCTACCTTCAGAAACTTTTCTTCTGTTTTTAGTTGCTAATTTATTTTCTTTAAATCAGAATTTAGTGTTGGTTTTTATCAGATGATTTTATGTTATATATTACATTTTCTTTTTGATACATTAATGGAGTTAAACATATTAATAGATTTTTCTAATTTTGAATAAAACAATCTAAGGGCAAAATACACTCCTTCATAAAGTATTTAATGGTTGATTAAGTTTTACAGCTTAATATATGAATACTTAAGAATTTAAAAAATTCTTAATGAGGTATATTTGATATTAGATAAAATGGAATTTGATTTAATATTTGATTTAATAAGATTAGACTGTAATTTCCTTTTATTTCCAACTTTGTCTGATTTGTGTACCAAAGTTATAAAAGCCTTATGAATAAACTATAAACATTTTCCTATATGTCATGATGAAATTTACCTGTAAAACATTTAGGCTTACACTTTTTAGAGTATGATATTTTAAAATTCTCTCTTACAATAATCTTTCATTATGATCTAATTTTTTTTAACTTCCTTTTATTTAAGTTTGGTAATTATATTTTTCTTAGAATAATCATTTTGCCTATATTTTCAAATGTATTAGCATAAAGTTCTACTTAGAAGTTTGATATGTCTATATTTCCACATATATATATATATCTTTTTTATTACTAATTTTGCTAGTGTCTTATTTTACTCGATTAGATTTGATGAGTGTTAATATGTGGGTCTTTATAAATAGATGACTTTAGTTTTAATGATTATTTTTTAATTTTTTAAATGTGTGCCTGTATTACTTTGATTTAATCAACATTAATTATTTGTATTTTATCCACTTTTTGTTATTTTTCAACATCTTTAGTTGAATGTTTAATTTGGTCTCAGTCTTCTTAAAAACACATACATTTATAATAAAACATTTTTTGAGTGCTCTTTGGTTGTTCTACAGATTTAGCGTATAGGACTGTCACCAGTGTTCATTTATAAATAGGATATGATCTTAGTGAAGTTTTTATCTTCATTCTAGAAGCTATCTTAAAAGAGAGATGTAAGTGAACATATTACTTTTGGATAACATTTTTTTAAAAATTAATATTTCTTATCTTTTAGTCAGTGAATGTAGCCTGCGTAATTTTTGTTTCCTGTAATTTGTTAACATTTTTTCCTGGTTTAATCCAAAGTTAATGTTTATGAATGTTTAAATGATGATAAAGAGAATGTCCTCTGTTAATAGGAATAAACCTCTACATAAATTTGTTTGATTATTCTTGATATTTGTGTTACTTGATTGCGTATTTTTTTTCTTTCGGCTTCTTGATGTATTTGCAATTTATCTCTATATTAGAGACAGTCATTGTGATTGCGATTTTTTTTTCCTCTTGTATTTCCATTAATCTTTGTTTTACAAATTTTAAAGCCCTACTGCTAACTACATATAGGTTCATGACTGTTCTATCTTCTGTGTAGATTTTTATCAATTTTAAATATTTCTTTTAACCCTTTTAATGACTTTTGTTTCTAATTATTTCTTATTGGACATTAATATTCTTACACCTGTTTTTGTTCATCATTTGTTCCTTGAAATGCTTTGTATATATCAGAACTGGTTAACCGATGGCACTGGTTCTGCAAATACCGTACTGAAGAACGTGGTTGCATTGTTGTTCTGAGTGCTTCTTAACTTTCTTTAATTCATTTGGGCATTTAAGTCTGTTTTTTGGCCTCGTGGTCCTCACCCGCATTTTTCTTATGGTCCTGATGTGTGATTTGTCAATCAGAAACGGTTGTATCTTAATCTTATTTTTAGGAATTGACTTTTGTGTTTGTCTTTCTTTTTCTTCCTATTTTTGGTTTTGTTTTGTTTGTTTTTTGAGACAGTTTCACAATCTCAGCTCAGGTAAGTTTTGTATTTTTTGTAGAGGCAGGATTTCACCACATTGCCTAGGCTGATCTTGAACTTCTGGACTCAAGCAATCTGCCTGCCCTGGCCTCCCAAAGTGGTGGAAATACAGGCATGAGTCACCTGGCCAACTTTGGTGTTTTTTTTGTTTTTGTTTTTGTTTTTTTTTAAATAGCCATACAAAGACTAAGAAAACATTTCCACGGGCTTCTTTTATACTGGCTGGATAGAGTTAGGATATTCTCCTAATTTTATTGTCTCAGGTTATGAGTGGGTACATGTCTTCCCAGAACAAAATCTTTTTTTTTTCCCTTATACATTTAGATTGTTTCATGCCTCTTTGACAAGTAAGATGATTACTAGGGCTAATGATGGGATTTGAACTCTTCAGAAAATATGTGATAGAGAGTACCACACACTTTGGGAAGTAAAGAGCTGAAGTCATTATCTATAATATTCAGGAGTGGAAATGCCTTTGTATGGTTGTGTTATAGATGTATTCATGTAGTTTTGCTCATATATTTAAATTAGATAGAGTCTCTGATCTGGATAATATGCTGATAAATTTCTGCTGTTTTTTGGAATACATTTCACTGGTTAGGCAACATCTCTTAATGCTGTATCTCACATGTTGCTTCATCTGAGGCTCTTGGAGTTAAGGAAACTACCCAACATTTTGAACCAAAAGGAAAGAAATAAAATATAAAAGAAATACCTCAGCTTGACCCATGAAAGTAAAATAAATGTGTTGATAGAGGTCTGAGAAGTCAAACAATGGAAAGAGAAATAATAAAATTGAGCAAGACTTCCCATGGTTCAGTAAAATAGCTCCTGAAGATAATGTTCTAACTGTATCAGTTTGTGTTTACTTCTCTAAAGGGCTAAGGAGATTATCATGGATATGGCAATGAATTTTGAAAACTGAAAAAAAAGTATGTATAAATTATAACGTTTATATCATAGCATTTCCAAAATACCTTTCATATAACTGTACTCTGAGGAGACAGCTTCATTAGCAAAGTCAGTAGATAATAGAATACTAAAAATTGGTAAGTTCTGAAGTGCAGATAGCCATTTAACTTGGAATTACTGCATTTTCCAAACTTTTAAGACTCTAAGAACTTTTATGAATAATCTATTACTATTCAGCAGTTCAGAAAAGCCAACTTAACTATATTACAACATGTTCACGGACATAGAATTTGTATATTTTGTAGTATATCTATCTCATAGAAATATGATAGTATGAAAAGCTTTATTTTTTACATCAATGAATAAAAGTACAAGCTAAACATAAATAAGCCAAAGTGTCTGATACGTACATTTCATAGCTAGCCTGTTTATAGATTATACCTCAGAGAGACTTTTGTCCTGGCAAAAATAAATGTCTTTGTACTGGAGTAACAGTGATTTTAAATATTTATTCTAGTGGAGGTTAAATATTCCTGGAAACCTTTTGGTTTAAGATTCTAAGAATGGCTGGAGAAGATGGGTTTAAAAGTTATCTTCATAGAACTTATCTATTAATGTAATAACCTAAAAGTAATAAATAGAGTGAGATGAATTTCACTTATGAAAATCACTCATCAACTGTTTCTGAATTTCAAAATACTGTGAGAGAAAATGTAAACACCAAGCTTCTGCTTATGGAGATAATTTCATTAATATAATTCTGCCTACCTATTTACTTACCTAACTATCTACCTAGCTATCATACAAAGTAAATATTTGAAAATTGTTTATGTTCTAAAACTGATCATTCATGTACAGCATAACCAAAAACTTGGCCAATAGTCAGCAGGAATTATAACAGCGGAAAAGCGTTCTCTCTATGGTGTTCAGTATCAGCTTACTAAGTTGTCCTTGATGGACAATTCCAAGATAGCATATGAGTTCAAACCCCAGTAGGTTTCTTCCATGATACATGCTTTAAGTTGGACAGGAACTTGTTAAGTTCTACAACTAACATTGATAGAACAAATTTAAACTTCCTGCTGTATACTAAATACTACATTGCCACTAATAATGGCTACTACTGAGCATTTATCAGGAATGTTGAAATGATAGAAACTTCACAGATTATTGTAACTCATATCTACATTTAAAGCAAGAGGAACAAGTTGTAGAGATATCAAAGTGATTTATCCAAAGTCAGTTGGTGAAAGAGTGAGAGATTCTGACTTTTAATTCAATGCTATTTCTATTGTATCCACTGCTTTTAAATGGCCTTCCATAATTCGATGGAGTCTGATAAGGCTCCTTTGATTTTTAGAAGTAATTTCCTGTACATGGTTTGTATATGTCACTTCAACCTCAATTTTATGTGAATATATTACCACTCACATCATGTTAGAATAAAAGAGTCTGAAGGGAAGAGTCTGACGAAACAGATAAAATGGCTTTCTTTAAGATCAAACACATTTTGTGTAATAATATATGTATGTATATGTCATTATGAGTTTAAATAATACAATGTCAGAAGCGTAGAGCAGATACATTTTTAAATATACCTTGTTTTTCTCTTCCATACAGCAAGCATCTACCTTATATTCTCCTCTGAGTTTTTCAATAATTAGTGTTAAGGGAATGTATATTTACTTGAGAATCAGTCAAAGTAAAAAGTAATTTGACAAATTTTTTTCTGGAAAAATTACGTAGTATGCACATACATATACACACAAACACATATACACACAGACATACAAACAGATGAACTCAAAAGTCAAATGTCTATATAAATATGTGTGTTTATAAAAACACACATGTATACTCACGCAAATACTCTTTTATCTGTGTGATGTTACCTCTATCAACACAGCTAATTATGAAACTATTTCTATAATTAGTCTAGACACATAAACAATGCATTTTTTCCAACATTTCTTCTTAAAAGGTCCTTCCTTATGTAACAGTTGTTTGTAGATGTCTTTGGGGACAGCATCTCTGGTTAGTTTGTGGTTGGTATCTAGTTTCATTTAAATCTATAGTCTACTGCTTACTTTGTTAAACCCATAATTCAAACGTATAGATCATCCAGTATTCAAGATTAATTAGTATCATGGCTCTTTTCATCTTAGAAAACACTATTAAGACAACATTCTAAACATTTGAGGTGAATAATCTTAAAATCATATTATAGTTTTTTTAATGTTTTTTGAAAAGTAACTGGCTTCACAAACACCAACTGCAACATGATTTAGACAACTGAGAAACAGGCAAGTATATTTTGAAGTGCTAAAATAAAACATATTTATACAAGTACAAAGCAAAACAATGCTGATAAAAATGTTAAACTTTATGAAAAAAACATTTGCAATTCACATCAAAATAATTTAACATTCGCCATTATTTTAATAGTACAAGCTGCCACAACAGAGAAAGAACAGATACACGCACACAATTTTAAAACCAAATCAGTTATAAGTGCAGAAAAAAGTAAGTACAAGCACTTTTAGCCCACACAAATCTTTTAGGATTGGCACCATCTTTCTAAAACATCTATAATCTATATAGATTTCTAATTACAACACCATCAGCAGCTGCCATTGATTTCTAGAAATACACACAATATACATAGTATATTTGTTCACATTGGGAAGATCAGTGAAATTCAACCAACTATTTTATACATGCCTCATTCTTCAATAGACAGTAGAGAATCTCCCAGGCCTCAGACCCTCTTCAAAGTGAATTCTGGTTTATCTCTATGCTTTCACTGATCTGTATTTTTTTCACAGTATAAAATTGTAAATGGTAACTATAGAGATTCTGACAGCTTGAGGGTTATTAATAAGCTGTTGCTAAATGTGAACTCAGATAATACCTTTGAAGTCTCCAAAACATGTACATTTTACTAGGAGACTAGCATAGGAAATGCTTTTGTTTTTTGTTATTCTTAAAAAGAGTGTTTAATTCCTGGCTTGGAAGTCACAGAACTGCAGCAGAGCGATTATACAATTCATTTACAGTCAGAAATAGCTCCTAGTCTTCCTGATCACTTGCTGGTAACAGCAGTAGTTTGGGAATGACAGTTACTTTCGAGGATTAGCACATTTGGGGACTTGCTTTTTTTCTTTGCTTCAGTCAAATCTCTTACAATTTGTCTTTCCATACTCCCTTTCTTTTCTCCATACCTAGCCCAGAGAAACAGTTCTTCCCATCCAGATATGTTCTTCTTAGGCTGCCCCAACTCCACTCCTTTCCCAAAATAGAAGGATGAGTGGACTGCTTAGCTTGGTTAAACCACGTCTTCTTTATTCCATCCTGGGACATATCTCTCCTTTAGGGTCACTTTGCTGAGCCTTAGCATATCCCCTTCCTTTTAGTCATGCTGGTCCCGACTGAATTATCACTGGGCACCAGGAACAGATTGTTTTGAAGGAAATTCAATGAGAATGTACCCAAATGAATTGTGAAGTTCATATTCTATAGCCCTAGAATGAATATTCAGTTCTCTTTGTACTGTAGAGTTATTACTTGGAACCTGGTATTAGAATTGGCAAAGAGACAGAGTTAGCATCATTCCAAAATAAAAGATCTCAAGAATGCATTACTAATAATCTTATGTCCAATATACAGTGTATTCAATGAAGTGGCAAAAGTTATAGAAATACAGATAAAAATATATCTTGTTCTCTTCTAATTGGATAAATCATTTTTATTACTACAGTTGATTGTGATAGTATGTGGAATTATCAGATGCCAATTTACTTGCATTAAATTTAATTTCTAATGAACTTTCTAAGGTAGTGTACTTTTTAAGAGATATGTTACTAAAAGAATAGAAAATGAATTCAACCATGGATAAAGTTTAAACATGTTGTTCTATTGATCTAGAGTGAAACGTATTGTACTTGAGAATAGAATGAAAATCAACATAAGGATTTTAAAATGCAGAGAGAGCATATTGAGAAAGGTTTTTAATACCTAAGATGTCAAAATAGGAATCCCCAGGTGAATGCCATCCTTTTGATGAGGATCCAGAGGGTATTAATTATTCAAAAGATTTACATTTATTTTTCAGGTAGAGGCAGACATTTGCTCTTAATGAAACCATGAAACTCAGCTAGATTTCACTTAAATTTTAAAAGCCTCATTATAAAATTGGGGTCAGGGTCCTCTTGATGATGTTATTTTCAAATCTAGCATGGGAGGTTTGATTTTTTAAATTAATATTTTAGTACATTAATGTTAGCTTTAATACTTTGTATTGGTAGCTTTGACTTAGGGTTTCAAGTAAGAACAAATAGCAGAAAAGAAAACTCAACAAGCAGAATATTTATTAGAATTTTTTAAAGTGAAGTATGATATATCAATGAATCAATTTCTCAATGACTTCTATTTCTCAATATATTATCTTTATTTCTTTTTTTCTTTCTTTTTTTTTTTTTTTTTTTTTTTTTTTTGAGAGGGACGGAGTCTTGCTCTGTCACCAGGCTGGAGTGCAGTGGCGCAATCTCGGCTCGCTGCGACCTCCACCTCCTGTTTTCAAGTGATTCTTCTGCCTCAGCCTCCCAAGTAGCTGGGACCACAGCCGTGTGCAACCATGCCTGGCTAATTTGTTTGTATTTTTAGTAGAGACGCGGTTTCACCATGTTGGCCAGGATGGTCTCAATCTCTTGACCTCGTGATCTGCCTGCCTCAACCTCCCAAAGTGCTGGGATTACAGGCCTGAGCCACCGCGCCAGGCCTTCACAGTCTACTTTCCTTTAAGTAGATGTGAAATTTAAAAAAAAAAATACTTACCAAAATAAGGATGTTGAGTTAAAAGAGAAAGTTTTATTTATTTTTCTCTCTGCCAAAAATATACTTCTGCCTCAAAGCAAATCTTTTTCATAAGGCTATCTTAAGTATAAGGCTGGGTCAAATGAACTTTAAATTTATAGGACACCTCCTCCATTTATTACTATCCGTATTTAAAAATTAAAACATTTGGTACCTGAGGATAGCTGCAATGGGAGGAAGGAAAAGATGACAGTGGATTCAGGTCTTGAACTATGAATTCTACCTATTTGAGACTATCAAAGCACACATGTTTCTATTATAATGCTAAATCTCTTTTCTGCAGTTTTAAAAAGTGACAGTATGAAGTGCACAAAATAATATTAATCATTATTTTAAAAAAGAAAATAAGAATTGCTTTGCCTCTTTTTGGAATGGCTAAGAATGTGTGGTTAATACTCATTAAGGTTCCTCTTTTTTAGTATTTTGTATTGCTTTGAAAAAAATCTACATTTGTCATAGTTCATAGCTGCCTTGTTTAAGCAGCCGAGAATAGTTAAAATCACTGCTCACTGGCGTAGCTAAATCTCCACTAAGCTGACTTGACACAGTTTAAAATTTTCAGTGTGTTAAGATTGTGTTAATCCTTTCAACAACAGTCTCTCAAATTGTGACAATGTCTTCATGGGGGTCTATGGACCACTCTTCCAGTGGTGGGACTCAAAAAGAACAAAGGAGCTCTTTGTGCATCAGGTTCTCAAAATAAAGGAATGAAGAAGCCCCAATGCATATTTTAATATTTTAGCTGGCAATGCAATTGGAACGGCATTCCTAAGGAGTGGCCATTTTTCTTGAAAGAGATAGCCGGGCTGGAGCTCAAGAATGATCAATATAAAGAGAATTTCCAGCTACAATGCACCCCAGTGAGGGAATTACAAAACAGTATTCCAGAAAATATTTTTTTGCTACTCCATTATTGATTGGCAACATGGTGAAATAGTCAAGAAATCTTCCACTGGTTTTCTTGGTTAATGGAGGTGAATCTGAAATCAGTAGGTGGAATTCCCGATGCAGGCTTTTGGAAGAGTATTTCACAACCAAATTGGAGAGGAGAGTCTCTGGTTGAAGCCCTACGTAGTACAGTAACGCAGCACTCACTATCCAGTACTGTGTTATGCATGGGACACATTCACAACGCTTCAGTAAATACTGGACCCAAGTTACTGCTTTTCAAGGTCTTTATAGGAAAGAAAAAAGCAAAAAGAAAAAAGAAAGAGAAAAGTTGATGTGTTGGTCCCAGATTTTGAGTTAGAAAATGTACATTCATGTCTGGTGAATCAAAGACTCTTCTGGGAAAAGAATTAAAGTAAACAAATAAAACTTTTTACAGTTGCTTATTAACTATGCTCTTCATCCTCCGTTACGCTGTTTCACACGCACTGCTTCCCTGGAGCAAAGTACTTGGAACTGTTGCAACAGACGCCTTGTCAGCCCTCAAAGATACCAGCAGTGTTTCTTAAAAGCCCACGTTTTCTAAGGCCACTAGAAGAAAATCTGCCAAAAGATTTGTCGTCGGTTGTCGTGAGATAGCACTATTGATCTCGTGTTTCCATCAAGGGGTGCACGTGGCATCTTCCCCCTGGGCCGTAGCCAGGCGACTATGCTTGCCACTGTGTGTGAGAACACTGGGGGCTCCGCTCCACTCCGCTCAGCGCGCGCAAGCCAGCGCGCTTTCCAGGGTCCTTCACAACGACGAGGAGCTCTGAGTGTAATCCCTTATGATAAGAGTGTCATATTTGGGAGACGACGGGATACAGAGGGCCGACTCGGATACTGGCGAGTTAGGGGTTGTGCTCCCCGAGTCCACCGAGTCTCTGAAGGGGGACGGTGGGGTGAGGGCCACCAACTCTTCCAGGTCTGGCTTGCCAGCCCCAGCCTCGGGCCCGGCCGCGGGGCTCTCCTGGGCCGCATCCGCAGCCGCCTGCGCCCCCACCGCAGACTGCGCGCCGCCCGTGACCTCGATGGCCGGCAGAGGCTGGATCTCGGCAAAGGTCGTCATGGTCGTGGGCAGCTGGATCTCTTTGGGGATCAGGTAGGACGAGCAGAGCGGGGCGCCCGCGCCGGGGCTGGGGGCCGCGGTGGACAGCATCATGGAGTTGAGCTCGCTGATGTTGGCCGTGAAGCGGGTGACCACGCTGCTGATCTGCTCCATGAGCGAGCCCTGCGAGGAGCTGCTGCGCGCCGCGGGCTCCGAGTGCAGCGACGGCACGTCGTCCTCGGTGCGGCTGGCCGAGCCCGCGCGGTGGCTCAGCGTGCTGATGGGCGACGGCGAGCGCGGCCGCGCGGGCGCCGGGAACTGCTCCTCCGCCTCGGCCGCGTGGTACAGCGCCTTGGGGCTGGCGTCGGGGGGCTCGGGCCCGCAGGGGCCGGCGCCCGCGCAGCCCGCTCCACCCGCGGCTCCCACGCCCCCCGCGCTCCCGCCCGCGCCCGCGCTCAGGCCGCGGCTCTCCGTGCTCTTGGGGAAGGGCTTGATGACCGCCGTTTGGTTGGGGTTCTCTTTCTTGTTGATGTGGATGGACAGGCGCTGCCACAGGTGCTGTCCCCGGGTACTCTTCTCGTTCTGGGCCCACGTGACGGATTTTCCATTGGAGCTGCGGAGAGAAGGGAAAGGAGAGGTGACTCAGAGAGGTGCCCAGGGAGTTTGGACGCCACTTCCCCAATGGTGGGTGCTCATGGGCCAAGAATGAGGACTTTTCTCATTCTTTTAGGAAACACCGCATCCAAAGGACATGATGGAAAGAGACCTTGGAAGTGGCTTTCATTTGCTTGTTTTGCGTTAAACGTTATCATTGTCATGAAAATGTGTCAAAGCGGTTGCTGGTCGGGATGAACGAGTATTTATCAGGATTCTGCTGGAGTTCTGAGCCCACCTGTGAGTGCAGCAGCACACATAGACGCAAGGGCTTGCCGTCTCCCGGCTGTGTGCAAAGTGCCTGGTACAGGGCAGAGGGTTCCTAGAGTTAGTGACCTCTGAAGAGAAACATTACCACTAGGACCCAAACTCACCAGCAATCATCAGACAGGAGGGAAAGGGTAAGTCAGGGAATATAAGGAGGTAGACAGTGGTTCCAGTTCAGCCTTTATTCTGGAGGTGGTTATATGTAACTCGGGTTTTCTGTCTGAACTCCTGATTTTGAACACAGTTTTACTTAGGCTGCCTTACCTGCTGGAAAATAAAACTTTAATGAACATACGTTTCTATTTAGAACTTCCTTCACAGAAATTCACCTCACAAATTTATTTTGACGCCTATTCTTGAATAACAATTTGATGAGTGAGAATGCTGTATAATGCCTCCAGCATTTAAAAGAGTGAGTCAAATTAGCATCCTGCTGAATATTGCCAGACTGAAACGTTTTTTTTAAAGGCCTTTCTCCCTCTTTCTCCTTTGTGCTTCTACCCTGCGGTCTGAAAGCCACTTTCAAGATGTGATTGGTGCCTCAGCCTTAGCACCTGAAGGTACTCTCCTTACCACTGAAAACTGACACTGTAGCTTCTAAAGCTACAGACCTTCTTTCAGGAACTTCACATAAGGTCAGAGGACGTGGCCTGACACTTGAGAATTATTTATTTATTTATTTATTTATTTATTTATTTATTTATTTATTTTAGACGGAGTTTTGTTCTTGTTGCCGCACCTGGAGTGCAGAGGCACCATCTTGGCTCACTGAAATCTCTGCCTCCCGGATTCAAGTGATTCTCCTGCTTCAGCCTCCCGAGTAGCTGGGATTATAGGCACGTGCCACCATACCTAGCTAATTTTGTATTTTTAGTAGAGTTGGGGTTTCACTATGTTTGCCAGGCTAGTCTCAAATCTCTGACCTTAAGTGATCCACCTGCCTCAGACTCCCAAAGTGCTGGGATTACAGGTGTGAGCCACGGCCTCTGGAGGGGCATGTTATATGAAGAGATCTGGTGTAGTTCCCCATCACAAAGTAATCCAAGATCTCTGTTACTAGGCATCTGTTATTTTCAGTTGAGACAGCTCTGTTCTAGGGGCTGTGACCAACAGATAGCCTTTAGCAGCTTGACCACAAAAGAAGTTGAAGACTGTGGTTTTATCATCACAGCCTATGATTATTAAATTACATTCTGTGTAAGACTCATTTAGGGCATTTGTCAAGGATATAAAATGTGACCCCAGGAGACTCTGATCGTCTAGATTGGGTTCCAAGGATCTATGCTTTTGACGCACACGCTGTCCTTCTGCTCCCAAAGTAATTTTGAAGCACTTTGTTTTTCATATCCTTTCACAAACTGAGAAACTAGCAGAAACCTCTCCGTTTTTTCTAGACCGCCATCACTCCCTTTGGCCCCTTTTGCTGGAGGGCTGGCTTGCTTCTGAGGGACAGGGGCCTGTACCTCATTTGGAATCCACCTACCAGACTGCCCCTGCAGGATCCACTCTGCATGAAAAACCAACTCCCTTACTAACAGACCGCCATTTCTGCAGCCCCTGTAATGACATGCTTCTTGCCTCTTTTCACACTGCTTCTCAATTCTTAATCTGTTCCTTTCTACTTCATGGTCTTTCTTTTTCTTTCTCTGCTCCTTCCTGTGAAATTTCTTTCCATTTAATCTACCCAGTTTATTGGATTCTCATGTCCTTTAGAATCCTGGAGTATGAGCTGCTTCCACCCCACCTTGCCCTTCCTAGGAAGGATGAATGAATCATTTTGAGGTTTGGAGGTTGCCCTGCATCTGTAGTAGCAGAGTGGGTAGGGCCAAACAGTTGCTTTTGCTTTCTAGTGGTTTCAGGATTTATTTTTTCCATTTTTCCTTTAGCCTGACTTGGAGTATTATATTTCTTTTTCCCTGGTGACCACTAACTTCTGGAACATGGCAGAGAAGAAACGGGCCGGTTTATTTATGGGATTTGATTGTGAGGATGGTTGCCAACTACACCCTGTCTCTCTTACCAGAAGGTTAACAAACAGGTGTTTTGAACGGTACAGTTATTCTCCCAGGTCACTAACCCCCCTTTTAATACAAAGCATGGGCTTGAAATCAGGAGTCTAACTGCATTTATTCTGCCAACTTATACCCTAGGGACAATCTTGGTCCTAGCAGAGAAAGGTTTTGTAAACATTTGCTTTTAAAAAGTTTTTTTTTTTTTTTTTTTTTTTTTTTTTTTTTTTTTTTTTTTTTCTCTCTGGAACGCTTTTAGTTGAACATGATGGAACATAACTTTGGATGTTAGCAGTAATAGTCTTTGGAATCACTGTAGCCATGCCACAAAACATGATGCAACATGATGCAACATGAGCATGTTGCAAATGCTTTAGGTGAATGTTTGATGAGGAAACCATCCTAATTCATCAATTCTGTGCAAAGTGTTGACATCTCTTTCCTGGCTGTGCCTTTGCTTATAGTGCCCATGGCCATAAGGGAGAGAGAACACCAGACCATTTGAGTAACAGTGAACGTGGACACAAAAAACACTAGACAAGCGGAGAGATGGAGTCTAAATCTGAGTACTTCATTTCATTCTTTAGAATGTGAAAGGTTTTTACCCCTGTAGTAAATGGGAACTCTTAAGAAAGAAAAAACCAAAAACCTACTCACAACATTATTCTGTTTATTAGTAGAACATTCCATGAAGACGGAGATCTTATCTATATTGTTCAGTGACACTCAGCATAATCTTAATAAGCATTTGATGGATGAATAGGATTCCTTATTAGTGAACAGGGCCCTGTGGGGTGTCATGGAAAGTACAATAGAAAAGGGATCTGAAAACCCTGTTCTTACTCTGGATCTGCCATTTTAGATGCTTGGAAAAGAGTGATCTTTTTAAGCCTTGAAAAGAAACAGACAGTGTCTCATTTGGTTAAGGTTGTCTTGAGATTAAATGAGACAATGTAGGTGAAAAGAGCTGGTAAAGAGGTGTCTAAGGATGTTCAATTTTTGTATTTTATGTGAATACAACATTTCAGAAAATAAAGTGTACTCAGTGCCATTTTGAACCCTCATTTAAGGAACAGAGAATGCAGTGCAAAGTAAAATATTTGGCAAGCCGTAAAACATTTCAGGGTCTTTTTCCTTTACCTGACCAACTGTAATAAACACTGGAGTTCTATGATCTGCGGCCAATTTTCTCACCCAAACCTGGCTCCTTGGGTAATCACATCTACCCCATTAAATTCTCGGTTAACCTTCTTCCTCAAATGCTTTTTTGTTGTGTTACATTCCTTTTTGCTTAAGCCTATCCTCTGTTTTTATTATTTTATTTTACCTTAATTGTCTTGTCTTAAAGAAAGCTTTCCTGACCCTGCTAGGCTCGCTTCCTATAGCCCCTGCATTAAGGTGTATAATAACTCTTTGCTATATATCTGTCTTACCTGTTTGACGGGACATTATGAAGGCACCGTCAGAGGGTCTGCTGTTTCCTCTATGCCCAGTAGTACCCAGGCATTGTTTAGAACACGGTAGATGCTCAGTAATATTCTTGGGCCAATAATAGAGTAGATAAAATGCATTTCATTTTTAAAATCCATACTGAATTATTTTCTATTAGAATTAAGTTTTAAAAAGAATTCAGAAAAAATGAATTCAGTATTAATAACTCTATTTTGTCTTATGAATCTATTTTTATTTGTCATATACCTCCCTTTAATCAATAATACTCAATGTCTACAGATTTTAAAACTTTCATTAACTAAATATGAAAATACAAAGCTTGATATCTACCACGAAAATCATAAAATACTTTTTATAAGTCATATCTGTCTTAGTGAAATTGCTCAGTGATGAAATCTTATCAAGGCAGTAGCAATAGTGGCAAGGAGAAAGGACCCGGATTCTCAGTCCAGGATCTGACTCAGAATGATATTGGGAAAATCACTTGCCACCTTTGAGCTTCTTCCCTTATTGGGGGCAAAAAAAGAAAGAAATCTCCCTGCCCACCTTGCATGACCTCTGGGAAAAACCAAAAGGATAATAATACATATGAGGGTAATTTATATAGAGAGCATAGCCCTTCTGCAAATGCAAGGGGTTATTCATTACCATTAAATCTTCCACTCAGTTGAGCTAAGATGTTGTATCTATTATTTAGGCTGAGTCTTTTTTCAGCATCCATATTATATGTTTGTCCTTGGGGGCTGAGGTAAGAAAAATGAAAGGGAATTTTCGTTACCCATCTACGGCACGTCACCTTCCCTCACTGAATATTTTGTACATTAGAAAAGGAGAAGGAAATAAGAATGGAGGAGAAAGGGACGAGATGAAAGGATTTGCCACATCTGAGGAGGGAGCCAGAAGTAACTTCCTGCTCTCTTCCAGGTACCATTTCACCCTTTTGCAAAATATAGTATGATGTCATCTAATGTTTTCTCTGTTATAATTATTTGCTTTTTATTTCTGAAAAACAAAAAGCAGTACATCAATAATGTTATTTGAGGATTAAGTTTTTTTGTTTGTTTCATCAGTTTTTGTTTACATTTTGGGTCTGCCAAAATGACACTTTCTATCTTTATTCTCGGAGTTGTTTTTTTTTTTTTTTTTTTCTCTTTCCCTTCCATGTCAGACACTTAGCAAATTTATTCATTTCAAGCAGACTCTGAAAGTCATGTCAGTCACCTCTCCCCGTTTCATTATTCCTCCACTCAAACCTGCAGATATTAGAGTATTCTGCATGACACACCATCATGAGGAAGCAAACATTAATAAAGAAAAAAAGTATTTGACCATCCAAAAATCTATGGAATTTATACATTTTTGTGCTTATATTAGTTATTGAATGATTGGTGTAGTTTTTTTTCCCCTCAGTTTTTAAAGGTTTTATTGGCATATAATCAATTAAAATTTTTATTTTTATCTCATCGAATTAAAAAAACAACTAAATTCTTCCTCTCTCATTTGTTACATGTTTTATTCATGTTTTCATAACTTTCAGAGTTTCAAGGTATCAGAGTAATGAAGTATTTCCTCTAAAGATTATTGAATGCTTTTTAAAAAATCATATTTTTTTACTGAACCTCTCTTGTTTGTGAACTTTGGGTTGAGGCATAGCTGGGAGGAAGTCTCATGTGATTGTGAGATTTCTAATATAAAAAAAGATACACACACACACACGCGTGCGCGCGCACACACACACACACACAGTCTCGCTTTTTTGCCTGGGTTGGAGTAGAGTGGCACGATGATGGCTCACTGCAACCTTGAACTCTTGGGCTCAAATAATTCTTCTGCCTTAGCCTCCCAAGTGGCTGGGACTACATGTGTATACCAACATGTCTGGATAATTTTCTTATTTTTTGTAGAGATGGGAGTCTCACTTTGTTGCCCAGCCTAGTCTCAAACTTCTGGACTTAAGTAGTCCTCCCACCTTGGCCTCTCAAATTGCTAATAGTACAGGCGTGCACTACTGTGCCTGGCCCACAGAAAGATTTTTTTTTTTTATTTGAAACATCATTGGCAAACGATCCTAGCAAATGATACCTGCAGAATGACATCAGAATATTAGGTCAATAAAAGAATCTCATAAATTAATATGAGTGGAAAATTTGCAATTGCAGTTTCATTTTTCTGTTAATTAAAAAAAATCCTCAGGAATATATTTTACTTTCTATAATTGACTTTGAGTTAGAAAGTATGGTAGTCTTTTAAGAAGATACAGAGAAATTTGATACTGTTTAGACATTTCAATATAGTTGGAAGAATTTCTTTCTGAGATTTGCCTAAAATGTGACATCTTGATCTTGGAAATTATACTGAGAAGCATACTATAATATATGAAAATGCATAATCATTTACATACATTGCTCCAGTTACAGCCTAAATGAATAAAAATGGCTATCTTGCTAAGAAAAACAATTTAAGGAGCCATGATGAAAGCATTAGGGATGTATGCATACAGGAAAACACTTGAGGAAATGGAAATGAATTCCGGACTGAATAGTCTAATATAGACACAATTATCAAAGTAATACTATTGTATATTTGCAGAGTGCTTTATAAAGCACTTTTAAGAACACTGTGTTGTCAGAGGTATACAGTAGGATCAAAGTCTTTATTTTCCTTTCAAAGATGAAAAAAACGGAGGCCCAATAGTATTAGATGATTTGCCCAAAGTTACACATCTAGCAAAATGGAAAGTGGGACTAAATTAACGAGATACCATGATTTCCATTTCCAGTTTCTTTGACTTCATATTTTATTTTTGAAATTAGCTCTACTTATTCTATGGAAGAAAATATTTGGATAGTATTTGAAGAGGATATGGGTTTCAAGTAGGAAATTACTTATTTGGTTTATATTGTCTCTTACTCACCCTAGGTCTCTGTACTTCTTAATCACATACTTCACAGCCTCAGGAAAGCATCCTACATCTCTCATTGGTCACTAACTTAAACAGCACAAATTGATTAAAGACCAACATTTGTCAAAGATAATAACTGGATGCCTTAATGATGGAGGCAATTGATGCCTACAGCCATACAAATTAATATTATATGGCAGTTCTTAGCCTTTCTTTCCCATGCTGTGATGATATAGTACACTTAATTTCTACCCCAATAGTTCTAATTCTCACATTTTTTTCTCTGACTTATTTGGAATACCAGTAAATAGGAATGTTGTAATTGCAGGGATAAACTTAACTCTCCATTATTTTGAAAATCTTGATATTTCAACTAATGTTGGTATCAAATGACTTTGCTTCATCAATGGTTTTTGATACAGTGGCGGAGAGTTACTGATACATGAGATGTCCCTCAAAGAGGGTCAAATTTAATTCAAGAGAGAAGATACATACAGAAGAAGGCTAACAATAGAGTTACTCAGAGTATTTTGATAGAGGTTGTTTTTCCTTTCCCTACAAGGTTGGAATGAGGAAGCAGATAGGCAGGTGAAGGGTTTGCTAAGGGCAAGGAGAGTGAGGGGTGGCAGCAGAGCATGGCAACAAGTAATCAGTTTATTGGGCTTCTGTAGGGTCAGATAATGAAAGACTCAGAACTTCACAAGAGGGAATAACCTTCCCAGGGGTAGTGGTCAGGGAAAGCTAGCTGCCTGCAGATGTTACATCCAGGCATTAAATAATTGTAGCAATGACAAAAGTCCAGAAATCCACAAGGAATGTCTAAGTATTTCAGTTTGTGACTGTGTGGGGATGGAGTAGGAGTTAAGGCATCAGAAGATAGAGTTTTGACATTTTGTCTGCTATGGAAGTTCTTCCTGACCATACCTGACCTATAGGGTCTTTATGTTGACTGTCTTCTTTATTTTGCTCTCTGAATAACTCAATAGTAATTAACCTTGGGCTTTTTACTAGTGCTTGGAACACATAGGTGGTCTAATACACTATTAGACAAGCTAGGTAGGCTAATTATTAGATATATATGTAATGTGCATGCTCGATCAATAAATGAAGAAAGAAATACTCATGGATTCTCTTCTGTGTTATTCTTCAATGATATTTTATGCTGTTACTTATTTTATGTGTTTGATCTTTTCCGAGTGAAATAAGAACAGTTTGAATGCAAGCGCCATGAGAATCTTCTCTAAACCCTCACCCTACCTTCATCCATTGACTTTATTCCTAGTCTGGCTCCAGACTTGGTCCTGCTTTAGTAAAATATTAAGGCCTAATTGCTATGAGTTAAGTAATTAGCCCTTCAGGCATTGAGAAATTATGAAGACTGGCATACGCAAAATGGCAGTGTCCAGGGTATATTGAAGATAATTGTTTTAACAATACGGGAATACAGTGTTAAGATATTCACAAGTATGACAGAAATGAGGATGGAAAGGAATGTACTGATATGACAACTACGGTGGAAAAAAAAAAAGACTTTGGATTTTTCTTATCAGTATTAGAAGAATTCAGAGAAAAAGTTGCTCACTGAGGAAAGAAGTTTCAAGGAAAGATTTGCAAATAAAGTGGATATTAACGAGGCCTTAAAGCTTGGGGATGTTAAAATAGCATGGATAAGTAAATCTCAGTTAATGCATGTATTGCATATATGGAAAGGAAACTAATTCTACATGCCTAATCCCATGAAACTCCTCCAACAGTCCAAAGCGATGTGGATTTTCACTTCTCTCTTAAGTAGATGTGGTTGCAGGTTTCTATGATAATTCCCCCAGAAAGTATTTCTTACCAGGCATTTAATCCTTAGTAAATTCCTGGTGGGAGGAGGACCACTCACTCAATCCTCTTTTAAATAGTGTTTGGTTTAACAGCAACAGGAGGAGGTCTTTTCAGAAGCTACATGCTCATTCTGGGGTGGGTTATTAAAGTGCTTAATGGTACTAGCACGGTTGTTACTTCCCAAGTCCTCATAAAAAGCAAGCACCTTAACAAAGGAGAATATGATACAGGAGCATGTGCCAAGCATCGGAACTGTGTTGAGCCATCACAGAGATTTCCTTCTCAAATTAAACTATTTATTTTGATCGGCAATTCTGTTACCTGCACTCAGCCTCAAACTAAACGAACTGGTATTGATAAAGTGATACAAGCTTACAGCTAAATAGGAGGATGAGCTCTGGTGCTCTGCAGCCCTGTAGTTGATGGTAATTTGTTGTATGTTTTCAAGAAGCTAGAAGAAAGGATTCTGAATGTTCAGAACACAAAGAAATAAATGTTTGTGGTCATCGCCATGTTAATGACCCTGTTTTTGTTGTTACACTTTGTATATGATGCGTGAGGAAACATTCTGTATCCCTGTATCCTATAAATGTGTATAATTATTAAGTGTCAACTAAAAATAAAACAATAAAAACTACATTAAACTGTTCCTCATCCTGACATTTAAGCCCTAGGTCTTAAGCCGAGATGCCTTAACAAAGATTAGAAATGGCACTTCTTCAAAGTCACACACTGGCTAGTGCCAGAACCAGATATTGAAGTTTCTTTGATTTTAGATTTTTCATGGAATTGCTCTACTATGTATGTTATTTCATTTCCCTGAGCCTCATTTCTCTGTGTGTAGCATGGAAAGAAAAATGTATCCCTTCTTGATATGTTCTTGGGAGAGCTTAATGCATAACATACATGCAGGGACAGGTACAGTGTCTGATACATGGTAATCATAGCAATGGTACCATTTCTTCTTTTTTATAGCATGTTAGAAATTGACTTTGGAGATAAATAAGTGAAGATTATTGTAGAAATTCTAATCTATTCTAAAAAGCCAGCTGGCTTCTACTGTCTGTACTGGAATGGCAGAATCTTTCTCTTATTTATGGACTTTTAAATTTTATATAACTATATGCCTTATACTTTCTGAATACTCAATTTAGATCTGTTATTATGTATTCTATTACTTTTAATTCTGTTTATGCTGGTATAAACTATAGTGTATGATAAGAATGGGGACTTAATCTAAGGCATAAACTTTCCTTTGTTAGAGGGGTTTTATATTACATTGCAGTTATCTGTTTTTCTGATTGTTTCTCAATAGACTGCAGATTTTCAAGGACATTAGTCATATCTTGGTCATCCATTTTTCTCTAGAGTCTTTTGAGTGCTTGGTTCTTAATAGGTGGTTAATAAGTGAGCTTTACCTGAAGAAAGAAATAATTGAATGAATGAAAGGCAATCCTGTAATGTCTTCTGACATTATATTTGGGGTGATCCAAGGTCCTACTCATTTAACAAGGACTATTATGACATTACTCTTACCAAATTCTCTAAGGCTTTATTAAACAATTATACCTACTAGAATTAGATGCTGCATATTGCAGGTGAAAATCAATTACTCAACTGATTGAAAGTCAATAGTTCACATAGCTTATATCACAAAAGAATAACAATAATAATTCTCTTTTTTGTTCAAAAATAACCCATACCACCCTCCTTCCTTTGGCACTGGAGGGGGAATAGGGGGTCTCTCTATTTCATTTGACTTAGGGAGCTGTTTCTCTAAGAGATACTAGGAGGCTCAGAATGTCTTTGCTTCTCTTACAGGAGCTACAACATGAGCACCTCAGGAAACAAATTCCAAGTACTCCAATGCCATGCCCCTCCTGAGATAGAAGATAATAACATTCAGTGTTGAGGTTTCAGTCATTCCTGAGGCTGGACCATCTTGCTAGGAACTCACACAGTAACAGGGTTTAGAGAATTTCCAGTTCTTAGAGCCACCTCCCTGTTTAGGACTCTTTCACTTCTCCTGCAATCAGGAGGATTCTGCTCTGAATCACACTTAGACTGTCCACTGTGAAAATATGAAAAGATGACAAGTTATACTATATTCAGACATAAGGTTAAAAAAAGCCTCTTCACATAAAGGGAAAACAGAAACGCATTTCAGGAAGCTAGTGTGCTATGCGCAAGTATTACATTCTCATTCCTTTCCCAGCGTGAGGGTTGAGGGAGGAAGGCAAAAGTAAGGGAGCATCTGTCTAAGGCCCTGCTAATGTTACAGTTCGGCAAATGTGCTCTGCTCTGCTTCAACTGCAAACATTATGAAATGCTTTCTTTCCCCACCAGGCAACTTGGCTCTGGGATAATCATCCTAGGCATGAATTCATAGAGTACTATCCATTCTACATTTTTATTACAGAAAACAGGCAAATGAAATGAGAGTGACACTCTTGGTTTTCTGTGGTTGTTTGAGCTCCCCTTAGCCCCTCCCTGGAACTAGTTGTTCAGTAACGGCTACAGAAGAGTCCCAGATGTTTGCAAAGTAAATGTGTTGCTTGGCTTTGACTCCTGGAAGCAATGAGGGGTGGAGTGGGGATGAATTTCCCAAAAAAGCCTTATTTATTGACCCTAAAAATACCTATAAAAGCCTCGCCTACATAGAGTTAAGCTTTCTCTAGCCCTTCCATTCAATTCCTGAGTAAGCAAATTTGGATTAACTACTCCAAACCCTTATTAGAAACTGTTTCCATCACAGTGATCTGCTCTCTGACATCTTTTCTCTGAATGTTCACTTTAAACTTATTCCTCCTGGATAAATATTATGTGTATGCATGCATGTGTGTCTGTATTTATATGAACAAATGTGAAGTTGGAAAAAAAGATATCAAGGCCTTGTGAATTTTGGCCTCTGTTTTCATATGTCTCTAGGCCTTTTCTACTCCCTCAGGGAAAGCTTAAGTATTACATGTCTTCTGTCATCTCTCTCTCTGTGTCTCGTGTGTGTGTGTGTGTGTGTGTGTGTGTGTGTGCGCGCGCGCGCAAGAGATAGAGACAGGGTGTGTGCTTTTATATAGTGCTAAATCCTTATCTGTTCCACGAGGATATATCAATGTAATAATATAGTATAACTTGTCATCTTTTCATTAACTTGGCTATATCCAAACAGGTGAGAAAGCAAAAATTAAATGACATCTTGCTATTGTAGAGAAACTCACACCTTTCTTTCTGGAGATATGTCAAATGGCTATCTTTGTAGATCTGGACCCGACCCAAGGAAGCCTGGTGTGTTTATCTGGGATCTCGTCCTCTCTGTGTAGCACCCTCTCTGACCCTTTACCCCCTTCTCAATCAAGACAGCCTTGAGCAAATCTGATTTCTGGGATGCTCAGATCTGAAGTTCTAAGCATTCACTAAGCACTGCTAAGAACATCGTATAGCATAATTGAAACCAAATGCTTGCCACAAAGAGCCCCATGTCATCTCCTAGATGAACAAATTACTCTAAAATACCAATTAATGCACTGGCTTCATTGAGATGACCTAGGAAACTTGCTACGTGACAGATTCTTAGATTGTATTGCCCACTATTTTGCCTTAGTCTGTTTGATAGTCAGCTAAGTTTGCCAGGTTTGGGAACTCCAGTTTTATTCCTCAAATTAGAAATCACTCTGGAAACATCCCTTCAGCACTCATTTGGTAAAGTCACTTTCACCTTGTCCAGTTTACTCTGGTGCCGTTTGCCTAATTTCCAAGGACAGGAATTATGCTACTTTGTCATATCTGAGTGGAAGGAAAATAGAAGCCCCAGTAGCAGTCTTTTGAGTCACTCACACAAAATGATCCTCTGAGGCTCATTTTGCAGACACACTGGGATCCAAAGAGAGCTATACAGAGGGATTGTTGGCATAAGGCCATCAGATACACCCATGTGCACACATAAATGTCTACACATGTACACACACTATTATTGCTCTGTCTCTGAGAGCCATGGACAAAGTTAGCCAAGCTTTTGGCCAGGGCTGTTATGAATGATTGCTCAGACTGAATGCTGAATAGTTCTGGACAGCATCTCATAGACTGCAACGTGAATGGTCCTCCAGCAGTTGGGCAATATGGTGGGCCTTGGAAAAATTTAGTCTTTATTTTCAAAACAGGAAGGAGCCCACCACTGAGGAAGCAAACATGATGTTTGGGGCGAAATTTCCACGGGATTATCTTCTTGTTATGCAGTTACGTGTCAAGCTCTGCTCTCAGCACATGCACGCATATGCACACACTCTGCTTGCTGGATTTTTCCTTTTCTCCAATCCAGAATGATTTGCTGAAGTTTCCTTCCATACCCTTCCACCACAGATGGATTGGGAAATGCCACAACAAATTAGAAGTGGAGAGTTAAGTCATGGCAAGTGACTCCTCAACTCAAGACTCCTTGAACATTCTGGAACTGTTTAATGTCAATCTTGACTGTCTTTCTCCAGAGCCCTTTTCTCAAAACCAAGTCCCATGCAATAAAGCACGTTTATTTCATGCAACACAGCTTGGCTAATGCTTATAGTTCCAAATACTCTGGTTTACTAGGTACAACTCAGTCGGGAGTGCCTAGTATAAAGGAACATGCATAGCACAGCGACAGAGAATGCTCATCACCAACACAAGGAAGTAAAGGAGATGCAAAGCTATGGTAGCTAGAGGAGGATTAGCTTTCCTGATTTCAGTTTGAGAAAAGCCACGTGTCTCTACAGTCCACTAGTTTGTCAAGGCATTTGCCCTTGGCTGTCAGATGATGTTACTTTCAAAGTAAGTCATATTAATTTCCAGGCTTGTCCAGGATCAGGGGCTGGAGTCTTCCCTCAATTGTCGTCCTTTCCTTAAAACCAGTTCTAAGCTTTTGCGTTTATTTTATTAAGTGATTGAATAGCCCTGGAATATGAGTTTCCTCCAATCTCTTCCACTTTGCAAACTCCAGAACCATTTGACCAATATGTTAAAACCCAGAGGAGGACTGACTGTGAGCTAAGGCTTCAGACATGCAAAGCGCACAACCCTGGGAGACAGCAGCATCTGGGACAGGAGGCTCCCATTACTTCACATGAGGACGTCATAGGTTTTACAAAGCAAACACACACGGAAAACCAGTAGTGGCCCAAGTCGGACACACTGTCTGGGATGCACAGTTAAGTGAGGACCCAGACCTGGGAGCCACCTGTTCCTCTAGCTTGCATACATTTATTTCACACCACCTCAGACCACTCATCGTTTGCTTACCTGCTCATTGTTGCTCTCCCACCATTCCCCATACTCCCTTTGTGGGTGAAACACTCTATTTCCGACTTGTGCTGGGCCAGTCTCCTGTCTTTGTACCTGGTGAGCATGAACAAGGACAGGAGCAAACAGAAAGACGTGATTGTGTGCTTAGCTGCCAGGCTGAGGAAGGGCCGTGACTGTGGAGATGGTCACCCTGTGCCAAAACAGGGGTTCCTGTTCTTAATGCAGTGACCAACCTGTGATATTTATTAGATGATGGTGATGGCATATGCCCAGACAGCATCAGGGTTGCCGTTGTTACTTTTTGGTTAAACCACATGTAACCCATTCTTTCACACTGACTATTAAACTGTGAATTTATCACATTTAATATTCAATGGTAAAAGGAGTACAATTTCAAGCATCTTAGAAAAAGATGAATATCAATCAATACATTAGAATCTATGCAGTGCTTACCATATGTCAGACACTATGCTAGAACTCTACCTAAATTGTATCCTGGGAACAGCCCTGGGCCAGAGGCTTTGTTATTATTTTCATTTTACTGATGAAGAAACCTAAGATTATAGAGGTTAAGTAAATGGATCAAAGATGCATAGTAAGTGGTTGGGCTGGATTCTGAATACAGGGAGTCTAAGTTTAGAACCCACACTTTAGCCATTGTAATGTGTTGCCTTCCATTACCATGTTGGTTTTTTTTTTTTTTTTTTCTTTTTGAGACTAAGTCTTACTCTGTTGCCCAGGCTGGATTGCAGTGGTAGCATCTGAGCTCACTGCAACCTCTGTCTCCTGGGTTCAAGCAAGTCTCCTGCCTCAGACTCCTGAGTAGCTGGGACTACGGGCACCAACTGCCACACCTAGCTAATTTTTGTATTTTTAGTTTGAAACAGGGTTTCACCGTGTTAGCCAGGATGGTCTCAGTTTCCTGACTTTGTGATCCGCTTGCCTCACCCTTCGAAAGTCCTGAGATGACAGGTGTCAGCCACTGTGCCTGGACCCATTATCAAGTTTTTAAGCTAATTGTTATCTTGAACAAGCCCTCATTGAGTGATACCATTCTGGATGCTGTTAGATGTTGGTAATAACAGAAGTGAGAAGACATGTTCTTTGGATGTGAAAAGTTTCTATAACCATTAAGCTGAAGTTTGACTGTCAGTACTGGGAGACCTCCATTTTAGAGTGTGGCTCAAACAGCTTTTGCATTGTAATTGGCAGTTCACTGCCCTTAGAAGATACTAGATACTTCATCTAAAATAAGTGATGAGATTCTCAGCATTACTCTTCTATGTGGTGCATCAAGATAAGTTCTTGTACCTCAGTGACAGTTTTTTGAGCCAACATGATTCCACAGAAATCACCTTCTTTATTCGTTGGTTCAACTCCATGAGGTTGTTAAAAGAGAGCTGTTATTTCCATTTGCCAAATAAGAAAGCTAGATTTACTTAGCTGACTTCATGAAACTCACATGCCTCATCAGTAGAGAAAATCACCAGTAGAGCTTGCAGAGGCCCTTGACTCTTAAGGCTTTATTATCTTTTTGCTAATTAAGCTAGAGCCTGGTATGACACCACTTTGTTCACGTTCCTGGTATCCAACAGGCAGTGATAAAGGGAGTTACTAAATGAGACTTGTTCACCTCAGCATAGTCCAAATCCTTTGTTTCTATTCCTGGTGTTTCAAAAGTAGTATAAAATGAAACAAAATGTAACAAAGTCAAGATCATTACTGATCCTGGGGCAGAGGCCTTTCTCTTCATTTTTTCCCCCTTCCAAAATGTTTAAAGTATCTAATATTTGAAGAAAAATGGCTTATTACATCAAGCCAAATGAATTAATGGATTACCTATTTAGTAGACATTAGTTGAGTATTTATTAAATCCTAGGTAATGGACTTCGCACTACAAATATAAAGATAAGCAATCTGCAGATCCTGCCTGATAGAACTTACTTAACAGTAGGAGAAGGACGAAAGAAGAACCATGTACATAAGATAGACGTCTTTAGATGTGGTCATAAAGAAGAAAGGGAAAGAACTTGGTGACTTTGTCAAAGGAGGTAAAGCATCAGACCAAGCTAGATAGAGTAGACTTAATTTTACCAAAGAAAGTACCTTAGAAGTAGCAATGGTTTGCAACGTGGCAATGATGCCCCACATTTCAATGCAAAGTGTTTTGTGATGATTTGTGAATTGAATTGTTCAACCAAAATACTGCTCTACAACTTAAAAGAATATGACAGAATAATAAATTATTGGCGGTCATTCAGTTCCTTACAAAGGGATCCTTCACACATTTTTGAATACCTTCTGTTGGGCTAATGGTGAATTAATCATTAAATATTTCACAAATAAATTAAGAAACCTACAGTCTTCATGCTTATAAGCTCTTTTCTCTCTTTCCCTTTCTCTCATGACCACAGACACACTCTTCCAGGTGACCTCTGTTTATGAAACATGGAACAGATTCTAAGCATCCTATTCTATCAATCTTTAACCTCTGTGAAGAAAAAGGAATGCTTACACACTGCTGGTGGGAATGGAAATAGTTCGGCCACTGTGGAAAGCGGCTTGGCAATTTCTCAAATAACTTAAAACAGAGCTACCATTTGACCCAGAAATCCCATTATGGGGCATATAACTAAAGGGATAAAAATCTTTCTACCATGAAGACACATTTATGTGTATGTTCACTGCAGCACTATTCACTATAACAAAGTCAGAGAATCAACCTAAATTCCCATCAATGATAGACTGGATAAAGAAAATGTGGTACATATGCATCATAAAATACTATACAGTCATAAAGGGAATGAGATCATGTCCTTTACAGTAACATGGATGGCACAGGAGGGCATTATCCTAACCAAACTAATGCAGGAACAGAAAACCAAGTACTTCATGTTTTTATTTATAACTGGAAGCTAAACTTTGAGTATGCATGGACACAAAGGGAACAGTAGACACTGGGGCCGTCTTGAGGGTGGAAAGTGGGAGGAGAGTGAGGATCAGAAAACTATCAGGTACAATACTTATTATCTGGATAGTGAAATAATCTGCACATGATACCCCTGCGACATACGACTTACCTATAAAACAAACCTGCACATGTACCCCTGAACCTAGAAGATTAGAAAAACAATAGAAACAAGACAAAAACCAAAAACAAAAGCTAACTGCGTTTGGTAAAGACTTTCACTGACATACAGAAAAACAAGAAAATAATGAAAATATATAACAATATCAAAACTCATTTTAAAAATGTGAGCAATATCTTAGACTTTTTGGAACTTTCAAGCAGTTTTTGTATCCAATGCAAGCTGAAAATGGCATTAATACAAAATGGGAGACTCGTCTTTGCTTTCAGATAGGACCCTTCTTGCCTGTCTGTAACTGTAATTATAGTCACCAGATATTTAAATAGACCACAGTTTTATTCATTCACTTATTATCTCGTTCACTTGCTCATTATCCCATCCACCAATAATGTTCTGTTCAAGGTTACAAATAACTTTAACAGTGTCTACTGTTGAGTTTAAAAACTCAACACTTTTTTCCAGTTGAGTTTATTTTAGAACATGGAATTATCAATTAAAAAATAGTTTAATCTTTTCAGAATTCATAGTTCATGAAATATAAATTAAATTTCATTTCTTTTACATAATAAATTCATATATCTTTTAGACACTAAAACACACATCCACTCATACTTGTGAGGCACTGTTTTAAGTGCTTTGCAAGTATTAACTAACTTTTCAAATGAAATATTTAATATACTATAGTTATATTCAAAGTTATAAAGTAATAATGACAAAATATTGAGCATGCCAGGCTGTTTTCTGTACACTATTGTACATTATTAAAACATCCACACAAAGCAGGTGCTATTATATTTATTCTGAAAAGACAGACACTAAGGATTAATGTCAGTAAGCCCAAGCTCATGTAGTTTACGATCAGGGAGCACAAGGTGAAAAATCAAGTTTCTCTGATTCTAAAGCTCATGCTATTTCCGTTCATTTTTCCCATAAGTGACAATGTTAGTATATTTAAAAAAAATTACAAAAGCTCATATTTACCTTTTCTCTTCTTGACCCCATGTTGTAAATAATTAGCAGAGTTATCAGGGACAGCCAGTAGAAAATCTGGTGATAGGACTTTAAATTTTCTTCCTTCATTTAGGTCCCTATACCTGTACCATGCAGGTTTAGTTTACATCATTCAAAACCGTTTACTAGTTTATGTGCTGGGCACTGTCATAAGGAGCACATGGGTGACTGTGTCGTTGATAAGGTCGTTGAGTGAGAAGATAAAATGTAAACAGATAATTTCCAAGCAATGTAAGAAATTCTATTATAGAAACAAACACGAGAAGGGCGACTTAACCCATACTAGAATGGCAGAGAACACTTCAGTGAGATACGATACCTAAGACAAATCTGAAAAATGGAGTAGACATGCACTGTGAAAAGATGAGTAGGGATAGAAGAGAACATGAATGCAAACATGTAAGGAGACTTAGCCGTATTATGTATACTGGGGAACACTGTTGAGTAATTTTTACTGTAATAAGTATAAAATAGGACGTCTACAGGAAAACAGATGGAGAAGTATATAAACATGATGAATTTACTTGTTGATTATGAGATGTCATTGTGGAATCTTTATACTAGATAATACAGGATCAGAGTTGACATTTAGATAAAATGCAATGGACTTGAAGGAACAAAACTAGAGATAAATACTACTACAGTTATGCATGTGAGACATGATAAGCTGAAGCTTAGGGAAGTGATAATATAGATGAAAAATAGAGTACAGTCTCAGGACAATTTAGGAAGCAAAAATGAGTAGGACTTAATGAATTATGAGCATAATAGGGAGAAGTATGGAATGCTACCCCAGTTACTGTGTTGGATGGTACAATCAACTGAGTTAAGAAAATACAAGAGAAGAAGTATATTTGGGGAAGGAAATAAAAAGCTTCATTTTGGAATATTTGGTTTGAGATGCTGGTGGGACATCCAGGTGCACATATTCAGTAGATATAGGAGTATAAACATTTGGAGGTTAGAGGATTGTTTTACACAGGGAAGCTGTCAGCATACCGGTGGTTGCAAATACAGTGAGAATGGCTGAAAATACTCAGAACAGGTAAACCATGTAGACAGTGGAAAGAGGAGGCTAAGAGGCATGCCCATTCCACCTGTCCAAAAACTTTTGTAACATTGTTAATGTAAGCATTCCCTTAAAACATTTACTGAAAAAAAATTTTGCTGAGTGCTTTGTATATGCTAGACATGAGTTCAAGGCTCTTCAATCTGATGGTTTTCTTACAACTCTAGATTTCTAGATTTATGTCCAATACAGCTTTGACACTTTATAGGCCAGAAGCTGGCATGAAAAAACTCTCACAAAGCTTTAAAAAGTTTCAGAATGACTTGTTCCAAAATGAGGTTTGGTTATCTTTCTTAAAGATTTTTCTGTTGTTGTTGTTCTTGTACCTTGTTTTTTCCAGGAAGTTCTGGCTCCTCTTTACTCAGTTCTACAAGAGCCCATGTTCATCTGGTAAATCTAAGAGATATGTGGGTAAAAATAATTTAGGATTGGATAGTAAATGTAATTTTTCCATTATAATTTGGATCAAAATTTCATTTCTTCACCTCAATTCCTCTTTCTTACCAACATCTACTGAATATTGGATTACTGACATTTCCGTATTGGCTATGTGACCCAGAATGTATAAATGAGTACAGAATGAAGTAAAAGACTAGGATACAATAAAGCAGTTTAAATAATAAATGTGTATATTAGGTGAAACAGCAGATAGATGGAGAATTATGTCTGAAGCTGGCAGAAAAGGAGAGTTTCATATTGGAAATAATGATGCCTTATGTGAGGCTGATAAAATTTGAGTAAGTGACCAGGAATATGGACATTAAAATGTATTAGAAATGACAGATACAGGTGAGGGGACGGAAGGCAGCAAACCACACTGCCAACTGTGTACCTATGCAACAATCTTGCATGTTCATCACATGTACCCCAAAACCTAAAATGCAATTAAAAAAAAAAAAAGAATTGAGGGGGAAAAAGAAGCTTGATACTCATGTGTCCTTTATACAAGCACTAAATTCACTCAAATGGTAGCAGAGTTTGGGATGGACAGAAGTTCTTTACCTAGAAGTTGGCAGTAAATAGTAGTTATAAACAAAGCTCCAAGATACGGGGATACTGAGATTTCATGAATCTCAATTGAATCAGAGTTTTGGCATTCACATTTTTCTGTGTGAGGGTATGGAATGTGTCTGGAAGCAGCATTGAGTTGTTGACCTCCATCTCTCTGTCCTATGGAACACGTGATACAGAAGAGTAACTTTATTTGAGAGAGATACAGGGGCAGGAATGTCCTTAGGCGGGAACTAGGTTTCGGTTTAATTTTTTTTAAAACAACAGTAAATGAGTGTTTAGTGAAGAGGTTGAATATGAAGGGGGGTTTATCATTAAACAGGAGTTATAGACAGGTCTCTATATGATTTGGAAGGGAAAGGTCAGTGGGTAAAGCAAAGAGCATTATATACAAGTAGAATTTGCAAATGTGCTGCAATTTGTAAGATGCTAGGAAGATTCCATTGATGAATTCTTCCCTCACCTTTCTCTGATGCCAAGAAAGAAATGTTTTCCATTCTCTGTGAGTGAGGACACTCATGATGCAAATGCTGTTGTGAATAAATATCCCATGGAATATTTAGAGATATATTTTCTGATAGATATTGCAGACTCTCTGACAACATATTTGGTTAAAAATGAGTGGGGAAAGAGCCTAAGGTTCCTAGAGAGTTCAAGAAAGGAGGGGAAAAGAGACAGTAAATGAGAAAGCAAAAGGTACCAGAGGCACATTTCCCTTCCTCTACAGTTTTGTCATAGGCTTATCGCATTCCAGGCTTTGTACCTTCCAACAGATAAAACTGTCTTAAAAAATGTTTTTCTTTGGCCACTTTCTCTTCCACCCTGTTGTCTACTATGTCCCGTAGTCTACCCCTTGAAGGAACATGGTACTAAGCCTTGTGAGGACTTAAGCTCATTTTCTATTCCTAAACTAGCTGTCATTCCGCTTAGTGAAAACCACAGGGAGATATTTTCTCCTAGGTGTGGAAACCACTGTATACCTATTTTACTTTAGGCTATAAAGCTTTAAACTATTCACAGAAAAAAACAGCATGATTTCTCTAGGAAGTCTGTGAAAGGGAGTTGGAAAATATTGCATATTTCACATGTGTCTTATGTGTAAATTTTAGTAACTCCACATGGAATGGACACTAATGAGGCAGGAGGGTAAGACTGGGAAGAAAGCAGGGAGGAGTGTGTTCTTCAAGGAAACCTCGCACTTAAACCAATATAGATGCGTCCTATTTACAAAGCAAATTTAAATTCTCTTTTTCCTCAATTACTTTCTATTATTTAGAATAGAAGTATTGTATGAGCAGAGAAAAATGATATGGGAGGAAAAGAGGTTTTTTTTTGGCCAAGCAAGTGCCAAAAGAAAGGTTAAAGTTATTGAGTGAGTGACATTTGAACTATAGTCATATGACAAGTCACGCGAATGTTAGAGAAAATTCTGTAAGGGATTTTCATACCAAAATTGCAGTAAGGATGGCAGTTTTAAGACTAAGCTTGAGCATAAACATGGAAGTCCAGAGACTGATCAGAAAACTGATCAGGGTGAATAAACCCTAAACATAGTGCCTGCATCATGTAAGCCCTCAACCAGGATTTTCTGAGAGAATACATGCATGAAAAAAATGAAAGAAACTGAATTGTAACTTCAGGGATTATCAAATCTCCATGGGCCTTTGTTGGTGTTTTTTTTGTTTGTTTGTTTTTTGTTTGTTTGTTTGTTGTTTTTTTTTAATAATAATTACAAAATGAAGACATTCTGTCACTTTGGCCAAGAGATCAAGGAAGTTGGAAAATATTAAAGATGTTTATGAAAAATGGTAACCAATGTAGAGAGTTTTGAGATTAACTCTAATAATGATTGTAGAAGAAAGGAAAAAACATACATTGTAATCAGTCAACACATACTGCAGGCTCCATCTTCAAAACATACCTAAAATTTGACTATTTCTCACACTTATTTTTATTACCCTGGCTCAAGCCACCAATACCTCTTAAAAATGTAATAGTTTCCTAAACTGTTTCTGCTTCTTCCCTTTCTAAATTTCCCCAACCCCGACCAAACCCATTCCAACCTCCAGCCAGCAAGCAGAGTATCCTGTAAAAATAGAAATCTTTTCATATCCTTCCTCTGCTCAAAACTCCCAGTTAGTTACCCATCTCTCTGAGTAAATTCTGAATTTTTATAATGGTTCACAAATCCCTACACTTATCTCCCACTCCCCAACTCCTCTCTGATCCCAGAACTCACCTTTTCTCCCTTGCTCACACTGTTTCATCTACAATGATCTTTTTGTTGCTTGAAGACACCAGATATCCTCCCACTATAGTGTCTTTGCTTTGGCCATTTCCTCTGCCTTTAATGCTTTCCTTAAAAAAATCCTCAAAGCTTACTTCTTTCAAATTTTTGCCTAAATGTCACTTTCTCAATACATCCTGCCATGACTACCCTATTAAAAAGGCAACTACAATTCTTCTCTCTCTGTTACCATTTCCTGCTTTCATCAAGAATAGTTATATAAAATAATTTATGTTTTACTTACTCATTTTATTTATTCTGTATTTTCTCCCAGTGGAATCTGTGATGGAATGCACAGATTGCTCTATGGAGGTATGGGTTCTGAACTGTATGCTTCACTGCTATCCTCCTGGTACATATGATATTATAGGTAATAATATTTATTGAATGAGGACGTGTATGAATGACTGACAAAAAGGAGAATTAAATCATAAATTTCCAGGAAATTTGCATAAGTCATGAGGAGCCAAATGTTAATACCCAAGACAATGGGGAAAATATCTCCAGAGCGTGCCAGAGGTCTTCATGGCAGCCCCTTCCATCACAAACCCAAAGGCTTAGGAGGAAACAGTAGTTTTGTGGGTGTGGTCTAGCGTTCCTGAGCTGTGTGCAGCCTAGAGACTTGGTGCCCTGCATCTCAGCCCCTCCAGTTATGGCTGAAAAGGGTCAGCATCAAGCTCAGAATGTGGCTTCAGAGGATGTAGGCCCCAAGCCTTGGCAGCTTCCACGTGGTGTTGAGCTTGCAAGTACAGAAGTCAAGAATGGAGGTTCAGGAACCCCTGCCTAGATCTCAGATGTAGGAAAATGTCTGATGTCCAGGCAGAAGTTGGCTGCAGGGGCGGGGCTTTCACGGAGAACCTCTGCTAGGGCAGTGCAGAAGAGAAAAGTGGAGTTGGAGGCCCCACGCAGAGCCCCTACTGGGGCACCACCTAGTGGAGCTGCGAGAAGAGGGCCCCTGTCCGCCAGACCCCAGAATGGGAGATCCACCAACAGCTTGCACCGTGCACCTGAAAAAGCAGACATTCCACTCCAGCCTGTGAAAGCAGATGGGAGGGAGGCTGTACCCTTCAAAGCCACAGGGGCAGAGCTGCCTAAGACCATGGGACGGCACCTCTTGCGTTAGCGTAACCTGGATGTGAAACAGTGAAACATGCAGTCAAAGGAGACCATTTTGGAACTTTAAGTTTTGACTGCCCTGCTGGATTTGGGACTTCCATGGGACCCGTTACCCCTTTGTTTCGGGCAATTTTTCCCATTTGGAATGGCTGTATTTACCCAATGCCTGCATCTTCATTGTAACTAGGAAGTAACTAACTTGCTTTTGATTTTACAGGCTCATAGGCAGAAAGGACTTGCCTTGTCTTGGATGAGACTATGGATTGCACACTTTTGAGTCAATGCTGAAATGATTTGAGACTTTGGGGTACTGTCAGGAAGGCATGATTGGTTTTGAAATGTGAAATTACGAGATTTGAGAGGGACCAAGGGCAGGCTGATATGATTTAGCTCTGTTTCTCCACTCAAATCTCATCTTCAGTTGTACTCCAATAATTCTCATGTGTTGTGGGAGGGACCTGGTGGGAGATAATTGAATCATGGGGCAGTTCCCCCATACTGTTCTCGTGGTAGCGATTAAGTCTCAAGAGAGCTCTTGGTTTGATAAGGGGAAACTTATTATACTTGGTTCTCATTCTCTCTTTGCCTGCTGCCATTCTTGTAAGATGGGACTTGCTCCTCCTTCCTGCCGCCATGATTTTGAGGCTTCCCCAGCTGTATGGAACTGTAAATCGGATTAAACCTCTTTCGTTTGTAGGTTGTCCAGCCTCGCGCATGTCTTTATCAGCAGCATGAAAATGGACTAATACAGTTATATGGAAGATACTTATTTTTAAAAATCTTTGCCTTTCCTTTGGATTGTCACATTCCTCTTAACAAGCTGTCCCATCCTTACCTTCAGGATATAGACACTGATTAGACTAAGATGATAATAGTAATTATCAGATTCACTTGCCACTTCACTTATCAGATTTAGCCAATAATCATGAGAGAGGGTCTTCTAGAGACTTCTAAGAACGATTTTTTTAGTATTAATAAAACACTGGAAAATGGTCTCTTTTTGCCGTGGACAGTGGTCTGAATGTGATACCTGACAAAGTTCCAACCATATAGCAGGCATGAGAGAAGCTAAGCCAACATTTCACAAAATGTGGTCCAGTGGTTCAATGGTAGACTGTAAAGGTCTAAATAGGTAGGTCCTTGAACCACTGTGTCCTTTAAGCTATTGAATTAGACATTTTAGTGTCAGAAATTCTTTTTATGTGAGATTAATTTGCTTATCATTTAAGCCACTTTGAGGTGGGTTATAGATTCCCTGAGGCTGAACTCTTTCTAGCTGGTATACTTGGTTTCATCAGTTTTTCTACCAAACTGAGTCAAAGAGTTTCTAAAATTTATAGCCTTTACTTAGGTTTGAATGTTTATAAATTTTGCATGTGCCTCTGTGTGTGTGTGAGAATGTGTATGTACATGATGACTCTAAAGAAGTGGGTTACTACTAACAAATACTTTAGTTTTACTTAGATGTTTGTGTTCTTTTAAATACTCTTCCTTTCTATACGTACCATTTATATAAGATAACAGCCAGAGTTTACAAGTTAGATTTGTAAGGAGCAAAAAAAAAAAAAAAAAAAAAAAAGAAAGAAATTAGACTGGGTAAAGCAAGATATTATTTTCTAAATAATCCAACTTAAAGCCTAAATCGTTGGTCCTCATAATCATAGAGCAAACGCTCCTGTTCACTTCCTGAAAGCAAGGCTAATTACAGTCATAACTAGTTACTGTGGGTTTAGTGTTACTGTCTGAAACTGATTAGGTAATGGGAAATGATTCAGCTCATAGCATTGAAGCCTCATAACTACGATGAAAATGCTTTTGTTCACATATATTGAAGAATTGGCACTGGCTTATACATATTTAACAAAAATTGTTCTCAATAATCTTTTGTGTAATTCGACTAAGAAAGTGTGACACATACAAAAAAGAAAATAAACTTCAGTGTTTTTATGTGCTTATTCCTTATTCAGTCCCAGATCCATATGCAAATAGTCCAGGCTCTACTCAATGATGATTTAGGAATTCTTTTCCAGGCACCATCTTCTTTGAGACCAATTATGACAACTTTTGGAGCCATTTTTTTATTTCTTAGTTCTCTCTTTGCTTTTGCCTTTCTGGCTTCGGAAAGAATTTTTCTGACTTCAGTTTTTTAATCGTGACTTTGCTGTAGTTATTGAATCCACTTCCCCTTTGTACCAACATAAAGCTTTATAACAGCTTTGAACACATTCAGTTCTCTTTCCATGTTGGTTCCTTGAACATCAGCCAAGACCTCAGCTTTTGGACCTCAGGCAAAGTTTGGATCAAACATCTAGCCTTAGGTGATACCTTTAGCAATCACCTAGAAACATGGTTTATAATTTTATAACATCTTAGGGAAAATATGTGAGGTAGAATGCTGCACATTGCATCTTATTCTACAGATTTATTGCCACATTCCTTTTAGGACCATCCTAATTTTGGATCTTGGCAGTCATAAAGTGAAGAGAGAAACTATGGTGTAATATACTTTTGAATAGCATTCACATTATTATAGAAAAACTTTTCCTATACTATTTAATTTTCTTAACAAACTCAGCAGTGTAATTATCCCCATCCAGTAGATAAGGAAACTGGCTCAGACAGCTTCTCAATTTGGTCAAGACCCCACAGCTAGTAAGTCTCAGAAGTACGACAGAAACCAGATGTTTTATCTCCAAATCTCATGCTCTTTATTAACAACATACCTTTTTCTTCATTTTATGTTTTAAAATCCCCTTATTTAAATAATCTGATGTCACATTTGAAGGACTGAAAAGGTCATACATGAAGTTAATAGTGTAGACTTGGTGGGAGCTAGACTTGGAGCACAATATCAACTTGTTTTTTTAAAGGTCAAATATGACTACGTAACAGCCAAGTGGAATAAATCACTCTCCAGGCCCCCTGCTAACATGCAAATAGACTGGCATTTCTCTGGCTGAAGTTTTCCTAAACAGAAATACACCAAAAATCTGAAGGCTGTAAAAGAGGCATCACTAAGAGCTGACAGTCAGTTTCCATGTGTGGGATACAGTGTGATAGCAGAAGACAGACAGGGATGAAGTGGTAGAAGATTTTAACAACTTGAAAGTGTTACAAAGAGAACTGAAGGAAAGGCCAAGTCAGCCTTGGAAGTCAAATCGATCAGAAGAAAATTCTAGATAAAGGCAGAAGGGAAGTCATTGTGGATCTTCAGGTTAGAGGGAAAGAGTAAAGCCAAATTTAAAAAGTTTGATATCATTCAGTAGTGTTGCGAAGTAATTCTCTACTTCAATCTCATCTCTCAACCTTCTATATATCTATATATGTAAATATATTGTAGTGATTTACCAGATACTCCATCAGATCTTGTGGTCTCTATGCACAGAAAAACATCTTTTCCCCAGACTTGAAATGTCAACTTGATTCATTTGGATAAATCAGACTAAAAACAAAAATTGAGCATGATTAATAGCTCCAGAAACTAATGGCAAAGTGAACATAAGTTGCAAAATGATTTGAGAAATGGCCAGGTAACATATTTCACTGTGTTCTGTGAAAACAATGGAAAGGTAGAAGGTGACAAGTGCGGAAGCAATGCAAATAAGGAATTAAATATTTAAAAATCAGCTCTATTGACTCAGTAATTCTATTCTAGAAATTCATTCTAAAAAACTAATTCAATCTAAGCTCAGACGTTTCTTCACAAAGATTTTTTCCTTCAATGTTACAGAAAATAGAAAAAAAATAAACTCAATAAAACAAGAACAAACAAACCAATGGAAAATAGTTTAATAAATTACAGCACAGCAATATTATGGAAATGTATTAAATTTTGTATTGAGTAAAGCCTTTCATTTAGCTTCTAAAGAATTCCCAAAAGGTGTATTTTAATCCTACTCATGATGAGAACTTGCATGAAAGTATGAACCATCATAAGTCATTGCCATTTTGTTGTGTACTTTCCTTAAACATTGCGATTTGTTGCACAATAAATAGAAATTCAGGAAGATACAGATTTTAAAATCAGTCCTAAGGTGCTTTACAAGCTCATACAACATCCTCAATAGGGAGAACTTTTCAGGAAGGAGCAAAATGTTAACTAGAGGAATAGTCTCCATAGGACACATTTTATTATGGCATTAATTAAAAGTTGCTAGTTTCTGTCTTAAAGGACTGAGGAATTGTCAGACAAATAACTTCTTATTTCTAAAGAGAGATGAGTAGTTTTCCAATGGAGAGTTTTCCTTACATTTTTATACATGAACTGGAAAAGCTGTGAAGTCAGATGAAGCTACGTAATAAATATAATAAGAGCCATCACTTACTGAGCACTAGGAATATTCCGGACACAATTCTAAGTCCCTGAATTTACTGATTTATTCATTGCAACAGTCTTATGAGTTAGTTACTTTTATTATTGGTACTTTACAAATGAAGAAGAACCAGGACACAAGAGATGATGTGGCTTTCCCAGGTTACTGAATTGGTCAACTGTGATGTAAATTACTTCTCACTAAAATGCTGGCTACAAATAGTAGCTGTACTATTTGTTAAACCTAGTTCTGTCTTTAAATGGCCTAAGGGAGATAGGCAGATAGATACTGTACTATTCTTCAAACCTTACCATTTTTTTTTTCCATAATCTCCTTGGCTTGAGCCAATGCCTATACTCTTTCTTGAGCCCTTTCTAACCTGATGGAGAGGAAGACTGATTCCTCTGTGATACTAACATTGATTACACTTTGCACCATCAACTTGATTTTCTCAGTCTAGGGACTGATGGAGCTTACACCACAGTAGTGCTTGATGGAAGCAAATTTGCTCTAAAGCTAATGGAGTATCAGAGTCCCTCACTCATAGATGCCCCTGGCAAGACCCTGTTTCTATTTTTGTATTCACATTTTGTAATCTTTTTCTTAAATAAAGCTCCCCAAGTAGAATGCACTTGAGGTCTCACAAAGCCCGAATCTGCCTGTATACCAGAATTTGCCTTTGCCCCATAAGGGAATCATAAACTAACTGTGTTTATGTTCATAGGGTTGGTTGTGCTTTCTGAGTTACAATTTCTCCATATATAAAATGGAAATGTTGAGTATTAGGTAAGATAATTTGTATAAAGTGCTTGGTTTTAGTAGTTGTTTCATAATATTGCTTTCATATCTGTTATTTTTTCTGTACTAATAACTTCTATAACTAGGCAGGCTTTTCTCAGATAGCTTTGATATAAAACACTCATCCTGTTTTCTCCACATGTGCCCTAATACTTATGAAACTGTGTTTCCTCGTATGAGAGGTAACCAATATTATCTCCATTAATTAATTTAAGTTAATACATCATTGATTTTCTTACCTTCCTCTGGACCTAGCACATGACCTGTGTGCTCCCACATACCTTACCTTATGCTACTGTGATTTAGGCTGGATTTGAAAATGTTATAGAAACAGATGATGTTCTTTTCTTTACCTCATCTCAGCCTGTCTCCCTTGTTAACCTGTAGTAGAGCCTATTCTCTTCCTTCATATCAGTTGTTAAATATTATAATTAAGTATCTGCTTGACTACTAGTTTAGTGACTGTCTTGCTACACCATAAACTTATGGGGACATGAGCATGTCTGCTCTTTTTTTGTTTGTTTGTTTTTGAGATGAAGTTTTGTTCTTGTTGCCCAGGCCGGAGTGCAGTGGCACGATCTCAGCTCACTGCAATCTCTACCTCCCAGGTTCAAGTGATTCTCATGCCTTAGCCTCCTGAAGATCCGGGGTTACGGGCTATGCGCCACCACGCCTGGCTAATTTTGTATTTTTAGTAGAGCAGGAGTTTCTCCATGTTGGTCAGACTGGTCTCGAGCTCCTGACCTCAGGTGATCCACCCACCTCAGCCTCCTAAAGTGCTGGGATTACAGGTGTGAACCACCACACCCAGCCTATGTCTGTTCTTTTAACAAACATCTAGGATAGGGCCTAGTATAGAGCAGCAACTCAACAAGTGAAAATGACAAAAGCAGGGACATTTATCAAAGACAAGGCAGTACTATTTATCTACATCATAACTGGCCTCCTCCTTCTATTTTACACAGAAGTTCTTCTACCAGTTCTTCTTGTCTCAACTAAATCGTTCTGTTTATCACCCTCCTTTTCTCCTCTTGTCTTCTTGCTTTACCTTTGTTGCCCTTTTAACCCCTGTCCAATCTCAACACATAAAACTTGTTCCTTTTTTTCCTCATTCCTTTGTCTTTGGACTATTTAAAAACAAACAAGGTTTCTACATTTTGCAAAGAAGCTTAGTTCCCATTTATTTCAGCATTGAAAAATCACTGGATTTTCACAAGAACAAGATGAGATATGGGTGGAAGAAGCGGATTGGGATGTTCCTTTTGCCTGTATACATGCAAGGGGTGAAGACTGAATGGAGGGGAATCATGCTTAATTTTGATAGCTGCCACTGCCCAAGAGTGAGAATAACACCCATGGAGAGAGAAGCAGTTCTAGGAAGTCCTGGACCTGCAATTACAGGTAGCTAGTATAAGTTGTGCACTTACATGGGCATCAAAGGAACCATCTGCACACCATGATCCTGGGAGGAGGGAACTAAAATCACAAGCCTATGACTAGAGACTACCTTTCCACTTCCCTCTACGCTTCATCTCATTGTCTTAAAGATATTATTTTAATAAAGAATTATATTTGTCTTGGTTTTAGGATAATGTTTTATGGTTAATTACAATCCCACATAATCACAACAGATGGATTTCCTAATTTTGTCGTTTCTAAGCAGATTTCCACACTGCCAAATGTCTATCACAATAAATGATATTATTTAAATTATTTAAAGTGAGATTATTTTAATTTCACAATGCAAAATATCCAAAGAAACATTTACTGATATTTTTTAAGTACTTTGTATTTTCTAAGTCTTAAACTAAGAGTTACATTGTGATCTATTATAGATATCCAGGAGTTTGTCATGTCAGAGTGTGATAAGCTAATGCATGAAGTTAAGTAGTATCATCTATATATATACTCACACACATATATAAGCATATATAAATATATAGGCACAGAGCAGATTTGGAGTTAATTAACATGAATTTGAATCTCAGCAATATCACTAGCTGTATTATTATGAATAACATGTAACTTTGTCTTAAATTTTCTATTTGAATAATGGAAGAAATACTATGTAATTTACAGGATTAATATTTTACATAGATTTTAGCCTTTAATTTCACAAAGACACTGATATGGTTTGGTTCTTTGTCCCCACTCAAATCTCATCTCGAATTGTAATTCTCATGTGACAAGGGAGGGACCTGTAATCCCCATATGTGGAGGGAGGGAGGGAGGTGATTGGATTGTGAGAGGGCAGTTTCCCCCATGCTGTTCTCATGATAGTGAGTGAGTTCTTGTACAGCCAAAGGTTTTATAAGGGGCTCTTCCCCCTTTGCTTTCTCTTTTCTCTCCTACTGCCTTGTGAAGAAGATTCCTGCTTCACATTTGGCCATGGTTGTAAGTTTCCTGAAGTTTCCCCAGCCATGCGGAACTGTGGGTCAATTAAACCTCTTTTCTTTATAAACTATCCAGTCTCAGATAGCATCTTCATAGCAGTGTGAGAACGGACTAATATAGACACTGACTTATGGACTATTATTATCCTGTTTTCACTGATAAAGAAACTGAGGCACAAAGTGGCTAGGTAGCTTGCTGAAAGTCACACAGTTAGATAAGGCAAAGCCAGGATTCATATTTGGGCTGTTGAACTCTGAGGTTTGTACTGTAGAATATTAGATTGGTGAAAATAATCAAAATTTCCCAAGAAATGACTAAAAAGAAAAGAAAACTCAAAAATAAAAAATCAAGACGAGGGCAAAGAATAAAGAAGAGGAAGAGGAAGAGCAAGCACATGCACTGGGCACTATACTTACAGCTTTTAAAACATTGTTTCAAACATTGTCTCTTTACAACCCTGGGGAAGGGTACTGATGATCCTATTTAAAAGAGGTCTATAGGTGACAAAGTTGATAAATGTTGATGTCAGAATTCAAAGCCAGGTTTGATTCTTCTGTTTGTAAATAATATACTTAGACACATATTGTGTATTTTCTGGATACCTGGCATAGTGCTTGGTTTTCTAGTTGACATCCAGAAAATACATTTCACAGCCTCTCAACTCAAAGAGCTTAGAATTCAATGGGGCTGATAAATATTGGTTGCCAGAGACAAACAGAGAACATTAAACTCATGGAAAAGATACTAACACTTGCCAGGCATAGTGGCTCTTGTCTATATTTCCAACACTTCAGGAGGTCAAGGTGGGCGGATCCCCCAAGGTCAGGAGTTTGAGACCAGCCTGGCCAACATGGTGAAACCCCATCTCTACTGAAAATACAAAATTAGCTAGGTGTAATGGTGCATGGCTGTAATCTCAGCTACTCAGGAGGTTGAGGCAGGGGAATCACCTGTGCCCATAAGGTGGAGGTTGCAGTAAGCCAAGATTGGGCCACTGCACTCCAGCCTGGGTGACAGAGCAAGACTTTGTCTCAAAAATAAATAATTAAAGGACATCTATGTGTCCTAGAATAAAAAATTAAAACTCCTATAACTAAAATGGAAAATGCCATGTTGAAATTTGAACTGACCTTGGCCTGTGAGGAACAAGCTTGGCACATTGTGCATGACAACTACTTGTCAGTGATAAGAGCTGATTATATGAAAAGACACGATATTCTTTGTTACCTTTCTTCCTTACACAGGGCCTTGTAAAGCTGAAGGTTTAAGCTTTCTCCTTCAAGCACAGAAAGAGGGTAGGGTGTAGAAAGTGCAGTTGGAAGAAACAAATGGGTACAAGCGGTTTGTGACTGCCATGTTCACCACAAATACAATGGCGTAAGATTTCTGAAAGCAGGGACCACGTACATATCCCAGTGCCCACAACAGTGGGTGGGACATGGCAGGACTCAATAATTTTAAAAAAGTGCTGCTGAATGACAGAGTAAATGAATGAGAAAGAAAAAATACTATTTCGGGGAAGACAGAAATAAGAGAAGAGGAAAATAACAACCCTATGCTATCCTTTTGTTTATTTATTTTTTTTTTTGAGGTCTTTCTTGCCCTTTCTCATAATTATTTCCCTTTTTATATATCCACAGTGTCCCCTGGAAAGGATCAAGTCATGTATACCTCTTTACTAACATTATTTATTTATGACTTTATTAGGAAGAGAGAAGTTACCTGGGGGAAGGATAGTATTTTATTCATGTTTATAGCTGCAGTGCATAACCTATTATCATCTAGTCCATAGCAGACAACGTGGTTGCTATAGTTTGCATATGTCACCAAAAGTTCATGTGTTGAAAACCTAATTGCCACTGTAACAGTATTAAGAGGTGGGGCATTTGGGGAGTGATTGCTGTGACGGCTCTGCCCTCATGAATGGATTAATGCTGTTATCACAGGAGTGGGTTAGTTATTGGGTGAGTAGGCTCCTGGTAAAAACAGAAGTTTACCTCCCATTTGCTCTCCTCTCTCTCACACGCAGTCTCTTCCCCTTCCACCATGGGATGACCCTCACCAGAGGCTGATGCCATGCTCTTGGGTTTCCCAGTCTTCAGCATCGGGAGAAATCATTTTCGTTTTAAATGATGTTACCCAGTCTGTGGTATTCTGTTACAGCAACATGAAACGGCCTAGGAAAATGATGCAATGGTACCTATTTATGACACTTGCTTGGGTCATAACAATCACTGAGCAGAGAGCCTCGCTTTCCTGTGACTGACTGACGTCTGCTCTTTCCTTTCCCAGCCCGGCCTTGTGGTTGCTGCCTGGTACACATCTTAGACTTGACTTTGTGTATTGCGGACCTCCTTCAGTTCACCAGGCTTAACTTCATTCTCCATCAATGTGTGCATTGCCCCCTTGTGTCTCCTTCGGTGAAACTCCGCACGAACCCCTGTGTCGGGCTTTCTCCCCACTCCCGCGAGGCTCTGCTGCCCTCTAGGGCTTGTTCATCACACACTTCGCAGGGCTCCGTTGTACCTGCACTTGGCCACACCGTCCCAGCGTGGGAGTGTCACGACAGTGCTGCCAAGCCTCAGCGCTCCTTCGCCTGCTCCTACACCCCCCAGTTTAAAATGTGTGGCTATAAAATGTAGTTGATTTCGGAACATTACACGTGGGCATAAGCAAGCAAGAAGTCTATCAAGAACTGAAACCCATCACACAGGAAGGCTGTAAGAGGCTACCGCAGGGTCTCAGTGCTCTTGCCATCAACAAAATCCCTGGCGATGAGTATCACACCTGCATCTTGGTAGTCTACACGTTGCATCAAGGTTTACACTATAGAATCCAGTAGCCAACTAATGAGAATGTTCTGTTTGGCTAATGAACATTGATTTCCATCTTTACCTGGACCTTTGGGAGACAAAGAACTTCCTCAAAGAGGGTGGGGCTGAAATTGCTTTTTGCTAAACTCTCAACTAACATCTGGTTTCCAAACACAACAATGACTCATACCTCTATCGAACCTGGCTCATCTGCAACTGGAACTATGACCATTCCTTCACTTTTGAAACACTTTTTTTTTTTTTCTTTTCCTGTCATGCTATCATATGTATCTGGATCTCAGTTCTTGGATTTTCCTTTATGGAACTAGTCTGTGGGCTCTGTCTTTGATTCTTCCAAACTGGACTTCCAAACAAATCCCAAACTCTCCTAATTACTGGGCCAGTTTTCTAGCAGGTATTTGGACTTGTTCACTTAGCTGTCTCTTAGAAATTTTGAATTTAACAAGTCCAAAAACAAACACATATTTCTTCAAACCTATCCTCCTTACCTTCCCTGCCCCCAATCCAATTATTTCTTATTTAGCCTTATCATCATCAAATGCAGATGGCTCCCCCTCCCCAACACTTTTAGTTTTATTTTCCAGCCTGGACATTTCCTGCGAGCTCATAGCATGTAATATAAACGTGTCCACACTTAATTGTCGATTTTACCCTTCAAACCTCTTCCCCTCGAGGTTGAATTGCACAGGTCCAAATCCTCCATTCCCAAAGGTAAAAACCCAGCACTCATCTTTAATATTCTCTTTGCTTTATATGCAACATCCAATCAATTATTAATTTTTATCCTTATACATTCTAGTTGAAACCATTACGATTTTTCACCTATCCTTTTGCAATAAACATCTAATTTCCCACTTCTCTTTCTGTCGTTCTACATTTTATTCTACCTACAGAAACCAGAAATATCTCGTGAACATGTTAATCTTATCATGCAACTCTTCAAACCTTCCAAAATTTCCTGTCACATTCGGGACAATTAAAAAAAAAATCTGTACCTCGCCTAGTCTGATCCCCGAATACCAGTCCACATTTTTCTCTTGCTATTCTCTCCCTTTCTCATTTTACTTTAATCACAATGGAATTTTCCTAGTCCCCTGAAATGAATATCTGTTTCCTGCCTCAAGAACTTTTTGCTTGTTGCTTTCTTTGCTTGGGACATGCACCTCCACCTCCCAGAACTCTCTGTCTTATTTTCTCACTCATTCTTCCTTCTCTTCCACTTATTCAGATGGTTGTTCATGACACTGTGTCTAAAAATTATCTAAAATCAGTCCCAAATCCATTTCACTGTAATAACTCATCTTTCTTCTCTATTCTTTACAGCAATTAATATTAGGTGTTTGTTTATGTTTTATTGGCATTCTCCCTGACTATAGTGGAAGATCTTTGAGGGTTGAGATTTTATGTTATTCATCATTTTATCCTCAAGGCATAGAATAGTTGCTGGCACATAGTATATTCTTTTTTTTTTTTTTTTGAGATGGAGTTTCGCTCTTGTTACCCAGGCTGGAGTGCAATGGCGCGATCTCGGCTCACCGCAACTTCCGCCTCCTGGGTTCAGGCAATTCTCCTGCCTCAGCCTCCTGAGTAGCTGGGACTACAGGCACGCGCCACCATGCCTAGCTAATTTTTTGTATTTTTAGTAGAGACGGGGTTTCAACATGTTGACCGGGATGTTCTTGATCTCTTGACCTCGGATCCACCCTCCTGGGCCTCTCAAAGTGCTGGTATTACAGGCATGAGCCACCACACCTGGCCCGCATATTCTTAATGAGCTAATTCTGAATGTGCTAATGAATAAAATCAGGGTATTAAATTATAGCCAAAGTTCCCCAGAACTGTCCTCTCTTACAATGAGTTTTGTGTTATGTTTAATAAGTATGTTGATTAAAACTTTTGTTGCAGTTTGCTTGAAATTTGGCTACATGGAACTTTCTTCCTTTTAGAAAGATGTTTCTCTCTCATGTGCACGCTCTCTCCCTCTCTTTCTCTCTCTCTATATATATATGTGTATATATATTACACACACACATACTTATACACGATTATAGCCATCTCAGTGAATGGTAAAGTCTTATGGGCCCTGTGTGTTTCAAACCTCTGTGGACTAAATAGTGAAGAAAGACTTTATGGTGTAAGCTTGATGAGTGGGGAGAAACTTCATGCTAATGAAATTTGCATAAATTTATGTAAATTTGCATAAATAAATTTATGTAAATGAACTTACTTCATAGAAACCGAAATGTACAAGAACAATTTGAGTGATGAGGCAGCTTGGTTTATGCAGAAGATTAATGCTGAGGAGGAGCATAAGGTTATATTGAAAAGATAAGAAAAGCAAGCTGAAGATAACATGAAGAATTCCCAGTAGTGTATTTTTCAACAGAAATGGGGAGGCATTGAATATTTTTTAGTTGATCAGATGTATTGGTTTCTCATTCTTGCATTAATTCAGATGTATAGATATTTGATATCCAATTGTATAGCAATTGTGGAAATTAAATGATACAAAATTAAAATGTTAAAAAACCAGTTTTATCTAATATCTGATTAAAAATGAATAAACTGAGGACCGGGGAAAATTAAATGTGATTACATTTTCAGAGTAGGAGTAGAAAAATTTGTTGCATTTAATAGAAACATGGGAAGAAAGAGACTATCACAAATTGATTTATTTGAGATAAAAGAAAGTGAGCTTTGGATGTGTTGAGGTTGAGGTGATTCCAGGTATGAAAATGGAGCTATCTAGTTGCCATTTGTAGACTCACAACCAGAACTCAAGGAGAATACCTGAGAAATGAAAGTGTAATGATGGGATGGTTGAGTTCTCCAAAGAAGAGAACAAAACTAGACAGAGGTCAAGGACCACAGATGGATCTTAGGGAATATACTCTCAGTTAGGAGATTCCAGACAACCTCAAGTAGCCCCAAGCCAGATCTTTTATCTCTTTCTTGCTGGAAATGCTTTTCCTACATAAGCAACACAAACACTCCCATTATTCTTGTACTCAAGACTATTTTCTCTATGAGTTCCTTTAATTACTTGAGAGTTTAACTTCTATACCTGATTCCCTCTTTTGAGACCAACAGGCAAATATTTTTCAGCTAAGGAGCAGTGGAGGTTATAATAAGGCATAGTGTGAAGAGCACAAAGAGTAGGCTGGCAGTCATGGGTTCACATTAGCTCAGTAACAAGCTGAATATGCAGGCTCAGATAAATTATTTCAGCCCTCCGAGCCTCAACTTTGACAAGTATAAAAATTAGCATATTTGTATTTTGCAAGGCTATTGTACAAATGAAGTAAGATATAATACGTAATACCATGCAGTACGTTATAGGAACTTGATAGATATGTTTTCTTCTTTAACCAGCCACCAGGTATAGCATTGTGCCTACAAACTAATGAAAATACTAGAACTACAAATACCTTGTTGGGGGTGGGGAGGGGAGGGAGTTGGGACATAGAAAGTAAGGCCAAAAAATGTGTCTAAGTGACTGAGGAAAGGTAGAAAACTTATTTTAGCCAAAGAGCTAGAGAAAAGGATATTCCTATCTTCCTCTTATTTCTTTGATCTTAACCAAAGGAATGCTGCTTGGGAGAAGAGAGTTGTTAACTCACAGAATTATGCCAGAGGCATACTTTTCTCTGATATAAAATGTTATTCTGAAGGAGATATGATTTGCATGCACCATATATGGTGCAGCAAGACCACTTTGAAGCAAGACTAATGTAAATAAAAAGGAACATTTCTTGAGACAGAATTTTGAAAATAAAACTGCTTAGTTTACCTTACCATTCAGAAAATTCATAACAATTAATCAAAAACCTTTAAATCAAATGAAGTAAGAACAAATGGGACCACTAACATCACATGCAAATTAAAAACATCCACTGTAATCACAGCATTCAAAAATATCAATTCATTATACAAAGGGAGTGTTTTAGATGCAGTTCATCAAAATCATCCAGACATAGTCTTTAATAGCTGCACAAATATACTTCAATTATTACAGAGCCAAAGCATTTAATTAATCACTGCAAAGCAATTCTTCCCTCAAAATTAAACGCTTTAAAATATATCATTCATAGCATTACAACTTGCCAGATCTAAATCTTCTTAGTATTTACCTTCTACGTTTCCAGTGGAGACATTAATATATTTAAAAGTATATTACCAGGCACTAGTGGAACATTTTGAAAGTTGAGCTATTCTCTTGGAAAATGAACTACTCTTGAGTGTTGATTGACATTAAGGGAGGAGCTAAGCCTTCACCAGAGACTACAGAAATGAATCTTTGCTGGTCATTCAGCACATAGAACTTGATAAAAACAAGCACTGAGTTAGTTGCTGTGGGTGAAGAGAAAGGAAGCAATGCCTACAAGAAATTTACTGTCAAGCACAGAGAAGAAACATACGAATCAATAATTCAATACAACCTGATGAGTTTTATAGGAGATCCAGAGAATCCAATGGAAATACAGTTGATAAAATAAGTGGAATATTTGGGTTAGGAATTGGAGAGTAAGAAGGCGTTTCCTAGGTAATAGAAAGGGAGATAAATTCGGGCATTAGTAGATGCGGGAAGAATATAAAACAAAGAAATGGCCAAGGGGGCCTCGCACAGTTGTTCATGCCTGTAATCCCAGCAGTTTGGGAGACCAAGGAGGGTGGATTTCTTGAGTTCAGAAGTTTAAGACAAAGTAGGGCAACGTGATGAAACCTGATCTCTACAAAAGGTACAAAAATTAGCTGGGTGTGGTGGCACACACCTTGGGAGGCTGAGGCAGGAGGATCACTTTAGCCCAGGCCATGGTTGTTGCTTGTGCCACTGAACACCAGCCTGGGTGACAGAGCCATACACTGTCTCAAAGAACAAAAACAAAACAAAAAAACAAAACCTAAAACCCAAAAGAATAGCAACAAAAGAAATGTCCAAGCATTGTTGTATTTGGGAACTATATGCAGTTTGGCACTGTGTTACAGTATGTGTTTGGAGGTTGACTGGAGAAGCACTGGTGGTGGTGGGGAGCGGGGTGCCCTAGGGGTTTGATGCAGCCGACCGGTGGTTGGATCCGAGGTTGGGAAGGCCAAGTCATAAAGGGCCAGGTGATTAAGACTTTCTGAGCCACCTGAAAGAGTTTTACATTTTTATGTTGTAAGGCATGTCTACTCTCTGAAATTAATTTGAGTATTGAATAATGTGATTACATTTTCATTTGTAGGAAGATGACTCTGGTAGCTGCTGGGACGGGGTGGTGGATCAATAATAGAGATTTAGAACATTATGTCAGCAGTTTAGACAACAGGTTATGAAGACCTGGTCCACAGAGATATCGTGAAAATTTAAAAGATAAGGTCAAATTAGCAGGAGAAATGACTGACTGGATGTGAAGGGTCAGAGCAAGCAAAATGTTATGGATGACACAGGTTTGGGCAATTAGGTTGAAGTTACAGCTTTTATTCAGAGAGGAAATAGAAGAAGAAACTTCAATCATGGTCTAGAGAAGTGATGATAAAATCATTATTTAATTTCTTGATCCAAATAATATTTTCTTCTGATGACCTGATTTAAACATTAAAAAATTATCCAGATTGTCAAGTACACTTAATTCTAAAAATTGACTTAAGTATTTCTATTAGATAGGTACTTAAGAAATAGCTGGTGAACTTCAACTGTACCTGACCACTTTCTAAAATATATGTTCCACAACAACTTTAGAAGTAGTCATCATGTGAAGAAAGGAAATAAAAATAAATCATAACTGATAAAATGAAGCCATGCACTTCATCAGTATCTGTCTTTAGGAAACATATCCAACTCCTTGTACCAGTTCAGTCCAAGTCAGCCCTGTTTGTATTATGCAGACATTTCAGCTAAGAAACTTAAATGTGCCTCTTCTGTACACTTGCTTTTATGACCAAACCACATTGTCTCTAGAAGTTGACTGGATTATGATAAAGCCACTTCAGACAGTGGCTTTAAGTCTTCCAGAAAGAGAAACTGATAAGGGATGTGGGGAAGAACAAAGGGAAACTGGGAAATTGATAGTTGTTTATTCAGTTCATCAAGAGGGTTAAATAGGAAGATTTGTAACTGAAATCAAATCGTAATGATGATGATTTCTCAAATGTCTTTCTCGATACAGATCTTTCATTGATTCTGATAAATTCTTTACCAGCTTTTCAAATACAATCTTAGTGTATACTTTCTGGTAGCTAAGCTAATGGACTCTAAAGACAAACTGCTTAGATTTGAATTCCAAGTCCAGTCCTTTCCAGCTGTCTGTCCTTGGGAAATTTATTTAACCTCACATGTCTCAACTTCCTTATTTATAAAATGGGGATACTAATATGACCTGTCTCATGGGGTTGTTATAATGGTTGCATGAATGTTTATGTGGTACTGACAGTAGTACCTGCCACATCGTAAATGTTCATTGAAAGTTAGTTATCATTAGCCCCCATCATCTCCTTTCTATATCCATCCCACACTCCACTTTGCCTTCTGTGGTTTCTGGCTATTTATTTAGGCTTTAGCTGGAGTGTCCCAGAACTTGACTTTGAATCCTGTAATAGTTGCAGAAACAGCCTGACTTCATTCTTGGTCCCTTTTCTCATCTACCTCCCACCAGCAGACTTCAAGCTCTTCATATTTTCTTTGAGCCCTTACTTAGGTGTAAAATGTTGCCAACTCTGACATACTAATTTTCTCTTACAGTAAAAGGCTATGTGCCCCTTCACAATTCTTTTTTCCCTCCAGAAATGGGGTGAGTAAGCACTGACAAGGCAGATTCGATTCTTATTCAGAAGGTCAAGCTTTAGAGATAGTGATAGTAGATTTTAGAGTTAAAGTTCTTAACCTCAACTGTTGAATTCGAACCTTAGTTTAGCCACTCGCCACCTTGGGCAAGTTTCTTTCCCTCTCCAAACTTCAGTGTCCTCATCAGTACAGGGGTCTAATAAACTTTTCTTACAGGGTTGTTGTAAGAAGTGACTTAAATTAGACAGATAATACACATGGGCACATGGTAGATCACCAATCAATGGAAGATCTTGGTAGTTTGACTCTGAAGAATAAACACTGCAAACACCACTCATTGAATTGTAATGGCATTTTCAGTGTCAAAAGTGAGTGGCAGGAGGATATTTAGGCAAGACTTCTTCTACGGTATGTGAAATATATGCTTTTAAAATCTAGCATCAACATTCTAGGAAACAATTCCGATTTTTTACAACTCTTAAATGTCACGTTTTAGTTTTTATTTTTTTTTTTTGTCAGGATCTTTGTTGCCTAGTCTGCAGTGCAGTGGCATGACCAGAGCTCACTCTTGCTTCCTCAAGCTCCTGGGCTCAAGTGATTCTCTCACCTCAGCCTCCTGAGTAACTGGTACGACAGCTGTGTGTCATCACAGCTAGCTAATTTTTAAATTATTTTTTGTAGAGATGGAGTCTTGCTATGTCGTCCAGGCCAGTCTTGAACTCCTGGCGTAAAGTTGTCCTCCCACCTTGGTGTCACAACATGCTAGGATTACAAGCATAAACCACTGTGGCTGGACTGTTGTATCATTTTTATGGGTATGGAAATGTCACATTAATGATAATGTGCAAACCAAGAGATGAAATTTAGAAATTTGTATTTGGAATCTTCTTCAGTTGGTACATCTGGAAATCAGCACCTCTGCTCTTACCATTGTTTCTGCAAAAGTTTGTCTCTGCTGCTTACATTGAGTTCTCTGTGCAGACCCACAGTGGTAGTCTTTGATTATTGCTACCCAAGCTGAAAGCATCTTGGGCAGAAAGGCTCCCTCGCTGGAGTTGCCCCAAAGAACTTCGCCTGCCACCTAGTGGCCAGGAAAGGAACCCAGTCGGCTGACTGCTGGGGGCCAGGTTAGAGGTTGAGGGGGGAAGAAAAGGAGGAGGAAAAGAGTCTAGAGATGGTTGTCACACAACTTCTGATTCTTCACTACTGTTACTGAGGATGGTCAGAAATGCCCCGGAGTTTAAAAGCCGTCTGCTCCTTTCAGCCCACAACTTGCAGTCTGTCTAGCACTATTTTCCGAGGAGATACAGTCACAAAGCAGTGTCTCTGCGGTGAATGCAATTAAACAAAAGCCTCTGAAAATGTCCAAGGGGAAATTAGATAGCATGTGCTTTGATGAGGGGATTTGGAGTTTGAAGGTGAAAAAGACAGCCAAGACATCAGAGGTCTGCATCTGCTTAGCTTCAGTTCAGCACATTAGCATTCTGCTAATGTGTCTTTTTTTTTTTCCCACTAAAGTCAATTTGCTCAGTTTTTCTCAAGTACCATCAACATTCTAAACATCCTTTAGATTAAAACCAATCCTGAAGTTGGACTTCTGTTGGGTGAATGATGAAATCAATTTTTCTCGTGTTTTCATGAGTTAATCAATGAAAGGGAAAAGTGCCTGCTAGTCCATTTGGGCTAGAACATTTGGTTCTTGTTCTGCTACACCACCAGGCCCTTGCTCTGGAGAAAAGTCTTCTTTTGTCCTGCTTCATTCTCCAGCAATAAGCTATACACTCGGGTATATCCAGTGGCTGGATAGTTCCTGAGAGATGTGTCCACAGTTCACTCATAGCTCCTGTTCCCTCTCATTTTCCTCTCATGTTCCTTGTGTGCCTTTTCTACATTGTCACAATGTGTCCGCCTCAGTCCAGAGCACACTGTCTGGTGTGCCTGACTCTCACTAATGGGTCAAGTGTGGTCCTGCTCTCTTTGGCTTCTAATCAAGACTCCAGTGGGATCCAGAGTGAAGTGAACAGGACACAGCATAGGGGAAGTTCAGAAGGATGGTTTAACACAGCAGGAGCTTGTTTATTCCTGAGGAAAATAAGTAGGAGGAATCGGTCGGGCTTGCTCTCATTTTTACCCCTTGTATTACCATGACAGCAATTTACTGAGTATCTACTGATAGTCAACCAAGGGATGAATATGTTCTTGTCCCCAGTGATCTCTGGTAGAAGATGCATGCTGGGGGGATGGGGGAATACAGTGACTTTCCATGGGATACAGATGACCAGAGTAAAACCTTGTACGATGCCATGAAACTTCATGGGAGTTTTGGGTAGGGAAGAGGAAAATCTCCTCTTCCTTTGCCTACGCCAAGAGAGTCTACCTTTCAAGGAGTCAAGTTGTGATTAGGACAGGATCATTCATCCGGTCTCCAGATCTTAGGAAGGGTGCATTAGTTTTCTATTGCTGCTTTAACAGTTGACCACACATTTAGTGGCTTTAAAGCAACAGAAATTTATTATCTTCCAGTTCTGGAGATCAGAAGGATGAAATGGCTTTCGCTGAGCTAAAATCATGGTGTGCTAGCAGGACTCCATTCCTTTCTGGAGGCTGTAGGGGACAATCCATTTCCTTGTATTTTTCAGCTTCTAGAGGCTGCTGGCATACCTTGGTCTTCTATACTCTTTCTCCACATTCAAAGCCAGCAGCGTAGCACTATCAAGTGTCTCTCCGACTCTGGCACCCCTACTTCATTCTTGTAATAACTTTGTGATCACATTAGGCCCAGTGGATAATCCAAGCTCATCTTTCCTCAACATAATTGCACCTGCAAGTCCCTTTTATCACATAACATATTCACAGGTTCCAGGGAATAGCATGTGACCACATTTGAGGGCCATGATTCTGGCTGCTAAAGAGGACTTCAGGTTGATATTATTCTATCCTATCATTTCCCTTGTTTTATTCATGCTATTGAAGATGTAATAAGATTTCTTTGTTTAATTTAGCATTTGTTTTTACAGCAATTCTATTTGTTGATGCTGAGATACTAGCCAACTTATATCCCAAATTCTTTTCTAATTCTCTGTTAATGAACTGTGTTGCTGCATCTGCCATGAACACAGTTGTTTGCTTGGACCTGAATGTATGGGAATTGGAAAGAGTCTCCTGGATTGGACATTGGCTCCTAGTGAGGTCAGCCGTAAGTGGAGAAGCTGGGTGAACACTTTTAGAATAATCTCAGAGACTGCTATGGAATTTACCAGATGGGCAGAGTGGAGAGGATGCTTAATAACCCAACCAATAGCAAGCCTCTTATAATAGCAGTGTTATTATCTTCCCCTCAGGTGGGCCAGCAATGTCCTAGAGTTTAATGAATCTGCAAGACCAAAGTCTGAATATGAAGCACACAGGAAGGAGGAAACAGTTACTCACTTGACATACCTTCTTGAAAGCTTAACAGTCATGGTACTGTGGAAAGAACATGATGTTTGCATTCAGACAGCCTTCGCGTTCAGGACTCTTTGCATTCCTTACCAGCTATGTCATCTTAGATCACTTAACCTCTCTCAGCTTCAGTTTTCTCACTTTAAAACAGAGTTAATAATAATAACATCTGATTCACATCACTGTTGTGAGTTTAGAATAGGTAAGTCCATGGTTCTCCAAGTTAGTCTGTATTGTGATTCCTAACCCAGAAGTGTCAGCATGACTTGGAGGCTCCTTAGCAAGACAACCTCTCTGGCCCTACCCCAGACCAACTGTATCAGAGAGTCTGGGTTGGGAAGCTTTATTCCGTAAAAGAGTAGTATGCAAAGCGCATGGAATAGTGTCTCATACATGTCTGGGAGTTACTTAACAAATGCTGACTGTAATTATTCTTTTCACTGGGAGCCTTATTACATTCAGCATGCTTTTTGCTTTTCAGTTACTCTTTGTTTTGGGAGAGCAGGGCCAATGACAGATTTATGTTTGTTTACCAAGTCGTGGTCTCTCTTTTTTTCTTAAACAAAAAAGTCATATAAATAAATGAAAGAAAACCGCATGATTGGTTTGTATTTCTGGCTGTGCCATTTTAACTCAGCAGAGGGGGAGTCACGCTCTCTGGCAGCTTCTTTTATCCAGAATATGCTGTTGTGATGTCAGAGAACGAGGCCAGGCAGAAAGCTTAGGCACCTGAAGATGCTGTGACTATGTTCTTCAATTTTTTTTTTTTTAAATGTTGCAGCTAAATGTACGTGAAAAACACGAGCACATGCATGCCTCACCAAATACAGCTTCGTATTATGTGATGCATAAAATTTACTGCAGTGATTCCTCATTTAGTTTCTGCGTAATTAAGTAAAGATGAATCCACATGTTCTGGACCAAGTTAAAAATCAGATTTTTAATGAGGAACCATAAATGAACTGCCAAACCACAACAGGAATGAGAGAAATGGCTAAAACTCACAAACCTGCTTTAAACCCTGAGGAAAGTTTGACTTCTAGAAAAGCAATTAAGCAGAAACTTATTAACTTGCACTAAAAAATGTAATGAAAATTTGGAGGGCCATGGGTCCCCAGGGTAGAGCAATGATTTCCTAGTAATTCAGGTAGAATTCCTGAAGTCAAATATTTCCATGTCAGTAGCTTTCTAAAGAATAAAGTCATGTAACCTACTCTTAGATTATGTCACCAGAACTGTATATGAGGTGGGGTCATAAGATGAACCCATGATTTGTGAAACGGAAACTTATGTTTCATGGATCTGGACTTTGTGAGACATTCTTTTTTTTTTTTCTTTTGAGACAGAGTCTCACTCTGTCTCCCAGGCTGGAGTGCAGTGGTGTGATCTCGGCTCGCTGCAGCCTCTGCCTCCTGGATTTAAGCAATTCTCCTACCTCAGTCTCCTGAGTAGCTGGGATTACAGGTGCCCACTACCACACCCAGCTAATTTTTGTATTTTAGTAGAGACGGGGTGTTACCATGTTGGTCAGGCTGGTCTTGAACTCCAAAACTCAGGTGATCCACCCTCCTCAGCCTCCCAAAGTGTTGGGATTACAGGTGTGAGCCACCATGGCCCTTGGACCACAATATAGAGTGAAATGAATATTTTCGTCCTTATTTTCTAGAGGCTCTGAGGATTTAAGTGCTTAGCCTAGGGTCCTGGCTTGTAAATGGCAAAGGCTCACTTCCCTATACCATACTACTTCTGCCAAGTTACAACATGAGAGACACCAATGGCTACCTTGTTCCATCAGGGTCACTTGGACTGATTTGCCTGTATACAAATAAATAAATAAATAAATAAATAAATAAATGGCTTTTAGGATTATTTCTCTGAGACTAAAAATCTGGGTCAAAATATGTGGCAGAAATGCATTCATCATGACCTTATTTATCAACAGTAATGAGAACAAAATGAGATACATGCTTGAGAAAATGAATCCACCAGAAAAGCAATATTGGAACTAAAAAGAGCTTTGAAGACATATAGACCTGGGTTTGAATCCTACATTTTGGTTCTACCACCTATAAGTTCACTAACTAAAGGCTGTTGGGCCTCTGTGTGCTTTAGTTATTAACTTTTCTTTATATGTGGATAGGGGATGATAGTTTCTAATTTAAAATATTATGTGAAAATCCAATGAAATAATAGATAAAAGTACTTAGCACAGTACCTGTCATAAAGTAGCTGCTCAGTAAGTGCTTATTGCATAAAGGGTGAAGCAAGCCATTATTAATCATTATCATCATAGCACAGATTAATTTATCAGTTGTCTAGCAGAGAGGAGGGGAAGTTTTAATTGCGTATGGTACGTGTAGGTATCAGGTTGGTGTTGGGGAGGTAGCCATGAGTATTATGGAACTGGATGTCTAAAGTGCGTGTTAAAAAGGGAAAAGAGGTGACTGAAAGGTAACTGGAGAGCGGGAAGGTGGTTGGCTGATGGCTCCTTGAGGCTAAGCTTATAAGGACACAATAGAAGATCCTCCTTTGCGCTTTCCCCGTGAGCCTCATATCCTGTTACCTGTAGACACACATTTTACATGCTGGTGATTCCCTGCACACACTCTGTTGTTTCCTACTTCTGAGCTGTTGCTCCTGTTGTTTCCCAGTACAGTGCATTCCATGGTTATCACATGGCTTAATCATCCTTTGAGATCCAACTCGAGTGTCACCTTTCCAGAAATGTTCAAATTCGACTCAGTTCACTCCTCAGTCACTTCTGATTTCTCTGTGCATTCTCCCTATCATTCCATACTCTAAAATACTGATTTGTGTATGAATTCATCTCCCCCACTACTCTGTGAGCTTCTCCAAAGGGCAGGCTTTGTGTCTTATTTATCTTTATTCTCCCAGAACTCAGCAATGTACTCAGTATATAGTGATTATTCTAAACACTGGTTGAATTACACTGGACCGAATCAATATGGGAAGCATCAGGATTCTTTGTGTATTTCATGAAATTTCACCTCAGATTAGGCACTCCCTCCAAAGAAAAGTAGTTATATGAGGGTTTGTGATTCAGCTCTTGGAGATTTCAGGCCGAGTGAGTTTGTAAATACAGGCCCACTTTCAAACCATGGCCAATTTCAGCTAGTTGTTCTCACTGCTTTTGGAAGCTGTCATTCCAGTCAGGGTTTCTGCAGTTCCTCATTCATTGCTATTATCCAAAGTAAGCACCTGTTGAATGCCACTGTGCTAAGGGATAGGTGGTATTTGGGAAAGGGCTGCAATTTCTGCTGTTGAGATTTCATAGGCTGCACTCCTATAATTTTGTTCTGGGGGAGAGAGTGGGAAAAGGTTACATGACTTGAAACACTGACCCTCTGGCTGGCATATCACGAGTTCAAGAGATAGAGACCATCCTGGCCAACATAGCAAAACTTCATCTCTGCTAAATATACAAAAATTAGCTGCGTGTGTTGGCATACAGCTGTAGTCCCAGCTACTTGGGAGGCTGAGGCAGGAGAATCCCTTGAGCCTGGGAGGCAGAGGTTGCAGCGAGTTGAGATCACACCACTGTTCTCCAGCCTGGCGACAGACCGAGACTCCATCTCAGGGAGAAAAAAAAAAAAAAAAAAAAAAAAAAAAAAAAAAAAAACCATAATTCTCAATGTATATTTATAAATTTTATTTTTTAGAACTTGTGGGACTTCTTGGAGGGAAAAATTAGTAAACAGAGGCAGAGTAAAACTGTGGTTTATGAAAAGCTCATAATAAACGTTTGTAATAAAAACTTTGCAAATAAAAATGTATACATAAAAGTAGTTTAAGTCCTCATAATTCCTGTAAAACTATTATAAATAATAAAAATAAGTTAGTCAGATTTTATTCTCATAAAATCTATATAGACATTTGAAAATCACCACCAAATTTCAGGCAGGTCTTAAGATTTAAATTTTGAGGACTTTGTGTACTCTATTCACACATAAAAAGCATATCAAATTAGGTTCAGTTCAAGATACAATGGAATCGAAAGTATACAGTGCAATAAAGATGCAGAAAGCAGTGTTGAAGGAAATTCCTTCAGGAAGAGTTCTCTTCCTCACTCCTTAATCTCAGGTTTTCTCAGGGCTGTCAGGTTTGTCATAAGGGCTGAAATGGGAAATACAATTTAGGATTACTTGAATGGGCCATGAAGCTGGCTTCCTTTCATTCTAATCCTCCCTCTTCTACACTATCTGAATGGGCTAGTCAATTAGCTTCTGTTTACCTCAGCTTCCTCATGTGTACAGTAAGCGAGGTGATAATGCCTACCCCACAGATTGTTTTGGAAATGAACAGATTCAATAAGTTTAAGGAGTTTAGAGCAGTGTCTGGCCCAAAGCAAGTGCTCAATAAATGTAATTACTCCCTAGCTTTAGCCTTTTCTTGTTCACTGGAAAATGCCAGTGAGCTCAGACATTAGTTATTGCTCCATGTATTCATTCACTTAACAAACATTTTTTGAGTATTAAGTATGTGATTGGCACTGTGCATGGTGCCAAAGATACAGATAATGAGTAATTACAGCTCCTCTCTTTAATAAGTTCATGGGATAGCGTGTGTGTGGCAGGGCTGGCGATGGTGGTAAAAGAGTCTTGAAATTAAACAGACAGTTCTAACATGGGATGATAAATGCTCTGTGGCAAGAAGCACATGGCTCATTTGGATCATAAGGAGGGGAACCTAATGGATTCTCAAAGGGCCAGGACAGGCTTTCCAGCAGAATCAATGTCTAAGATGAATATGAGTTGGCCGAGTGAGACTTGGGGGTGAGATGGGGTAGCTACCAAAGTAGCTGCCTCCCTAGAGGCCCTAAAGCAAAGAAATCGTGAAGGGTCAATGTGGAGTCAGGCAAGGGGTGGCCAGAAGCAAGGCTAGCCAAAGGTGAAGGAGTCAGATCAGCTAGGGCCTTTCCGACTATGCAAAAGAAATTTGGCTCTATCCTGTCCTACGTGGTGGAGAAGCTCTGAAGTCTTCTAAACAGGGTTTAAAACACTTAGTTCCTCATGTTTGAATTGGTGTCTTTTAAATATTATTTCTAATTCCTGACAGAGTTTACTATTTCTACTTTGGGCCCCTCTGTAACCCTGTAGGCTCCTTTCATGGCACTGTATTGCTTTATTGAACTTACTGTTTCTAATCCTGCCTTCCCTGGGAGACTGAGGGCTTCTCAAATATATATATTTTTTTCCATCTATCTCTGTATTCCTAGGATCTGGGACAGTTATTGATGCTACTGAGTAGGCATTCAATGGAAGCTTGATTTTTTTTTTTAAAGTTGACTTTAGAAAGCATTTTTTCTTGTATTTTTAAACAAGCATTATCAGAAAACTTGTTCACTGTGAAGGCAGTGTGAGCTCCATGAACTGCTTCCCAAGAGATCTCTAATCCACCTGTCCTTCTGTATATTCGTTATGAATCACTGCTGGGCAAGCACTGTGCCAGGCACCAAGGGAGATTTAAATACTTTGAAGACAGCATTAGATGATTGTGAAAATGTTACATATGTACACAAGCAATCCCTATATCCCAAGGGCATAACACAGTGCCTGGCATTGCTGAGTCCTTAATCAATCTCTGTGAATAAATAACAAGTAAAGAAGGGGTGAGCGATATTTGTAAAATGTATGCTATACCCAATAGATGCTCTTTAAGTCCAGATGAGGGAGAATCTGTGAGATGGGTAAACCTGATAGGGTCTTATTCAGGTGTCTGAGCCGTGGAAGTTAAGTAGGGCCTGGAGAGATGGAAGGTAAGGTGGAGGACTCTAAAGAAAGAGAAATAGCATGAACATCACTTCATGCAGACTAATAATGCCTGAAAGAAATATAAGTCATTGGAAATTATGAAAGCTCTGATAACAATTGAGGAATATTGGAATTCACAAAAACGAACCCATTTTTTAAGGCATATCATAATTCAGCCAATGAACATGGGGAGACCAGCAGTTGCTTTAGCAGATAGCCAAAGTGGGCCCTCATGACAATGGTAATTAAAGCAAAGTTAATTAGTTAATTGAAACAGAAGTGGCAAATGGCACTCTCTGAATTTCACTTAAGGTGGAGGCAACACTAATGATTCTGCCACTGACTAGAATTCCAATTTGCCCTCTGAGAAAATTTATAGCTTCGAGCTGTAGGTCTCTGTCATTAATTTAGCCACAAAAGGCCCATTGCATTTTAGAACCCCAGCTCCATGTGCCTGGAAATTCTAAATCTTGTAGAGCTAGAACTTTAGATTCATCAGGTTTAATGTGTTATTTAGGTCAGAACTGGCCTTGTGTTCATTTGTCAATTTGCAGCTGAAGTGAAGGCGTTAAATGGAAGCCTGGCATTATCTGCTTGACAATGATTTGATGCTGCACCATGTTGTGCTAGAAATTAGTGTCTAGAACCAAAATGTTAATCACAGGGACCTCTATACATTGATGACATAAATAGCATGTTTCTGTATAAAAACATCTGTAGTGACTCATTTCTATTTAAATAAAAATCTCCCTTTGCTATTTCAATGAATTGAATGACTGACTCTGGGCACTTTTCTATTTGTGCTCTAGGTTGAGCCATAAAATTGCTGGATCTGTTAGAATTATCTCTGTTGTCTCCTTAGGTGCTCAGAGAGCTCAAACTGATTCTTTCTCTATGATGAGAGGTGGAAATTTGCTTCCTCTAGCCCCGCTTCTCACTGAAGACATGAACTACTTTTCGGGCCCCTAAACTTGTCCTCTCTTGGGTCTATGATGATGTTTTCTAAAGTAAGTTCTTTGGAACATTAGTTCTTCAGAATGTTAAGAAGGTTACTTGGGGGAAAAAATGGTCTTGTGTATAAGTTTGCAAAATAATTAGAGTCAACAAATGGATGATAGTTTTCTACAGTGCAAGACTTCTCGGTGTTTATCTCCAATAAGAGAACAGGTTTTGTTGTTGTTGTTGTTGTTGTTTGTTTGTTTAATATTTCTGACCAAATAATTTCTTTTTCGTGGAGGTGTTATCAATGCATATACTAATTTTCCAAAGAAGGCAGTCCATATATGCTCAGCGCTAGTGATTATCAGCTAAGACCTTGGTTTAAAAACTGCTCCGTTACTCAGTAGTCATGAGATAATAGGCATGTCTTCTCACCGTGTAGAACCTCAGATTCCTCATATGAAGAATGGGAGGATTGTTGTTTCAACTTGGAGCATTTTGTGACAATAAGAAATGTTAGACTAGTAATACATATGAAAAGTAAAGTTCTGTAAGGTAGCAGAACATAATAGGTGAGTAATAAATGAACCATTTTGGGGAACGACTCTGATGGGAACCTTTTTGCCAGTCTCTTACTTTGTGATTCACTTCATCTTCCTCTTCTTTGCCCTCTTCTCTGTTCCATTCCTCCTCCTCCTGTGACCATTACCACCAGGACTGCTACTAGGTACTAACATTTTAGACACCATGCACTGGCTTATCTAACAAACACTTAAGGCCCTCTTTTCTCTTTTCGTTTCCATGATAGAGGTGGAAGAGGCTAGATATTTCTTGCCCACATTCTCTTGTATTAGACAGTTTTGGCTCAGTGAGACAAAAGGACAATTCTTGTGGGACTTGGAAAAAAACTTTTATTTTCCCTAATGAAAGGATGTAATGTATGGAGCCATGACAGTTGTATTACAACCATTAGTAAAAGGCCTAGAGAATGGCAGAAATGTTTGCCTTTGCATCACTGAACCGACATCCGAAGCAATCTCCCTCCAAAATTTTGTATGACATAAGGAAAATGAACCCCAAAGAGTGTAAGTGTTTGAAAATAGGCTTTCTGCTACTTGCAGACACAATTCTAAAAGGTTAGGTGGCATTTACCGAATACTTTCTATGTGCTGGTACTAAACCCTTAATGCATATTACCTTATTGACTACTCAGAATAGGAACTATTATCTACCATTTTACAGTTCAGAAAACAGACTAAAGTGCCTTATTCAAATTCATAGCTGAATTGAAACTCACGTGTGGTTCCAAAGCCAGAACTGTCAACTAGTATGCTGCCTTTGCATTTTCCATCTCTGTACAGACACCATTCCAGGAGCCTGTACTAACTTTGGGAGACATAGTTACTATAACCTTAGATATTGTTATGTTCTTTTCTTTCTTTTTGAGACGGAGTTTCGCTCTTGTTACCCAGGCTGGAGTGCAATGGCGCGATCCCGGCTCACCGCAACCTCCGCCTCCTGGGTTTAGGCAATTTTTCTGCCTCAGCCTCCTGAGTAGCTGGGATTACAGGCATGTGCCACCATGCCCAGCTAATTTTTGTATTTTTAGTAGAGACGGGGTTTCACCATGTTGAACCAGGATGGTTTCGATCTCTTGACCTCGTGATCCACCCGCCTTGGCCTCCCAATGTGCTGGGATTACAGGCTTGAGCCAACGCACGCGGCCTCTTTTTTTTTTTGAGGTACACAGTATCCTCTTTAAGATGGAGAACCCTTGCCATCTGCCATTCCGTGTGGAAGGGACACACATAGACCCTACCCAGAAACAGAGGGCATAACCAGTCTGAGATTATAGTAGCCTATTTCTTCATACACAAGATGGAGGACAGCAGAACAGAGCTGGGCCCAGCAGAATGGATGCTTCTCCCCAAATACCTACATCCAGAGACTTAATTTACCTATTTAAGCTCACCTGACATCCCAAGAGGTGAGCTCAGTGGTGTATTAAGATTTTCAAGTCTGAGAAGCGCAACTTGTGGAAGTGATTGAGAATAAAATGTAAAAATATTAGAAAGATTTGAATTTATTTGTTTCCCATTATTTAAGCTGTAGTATGGCAGACACTGTGATAGACAGTGACTTTTATACAACTAATTATCAAATGAGAGATGAATCCCTACATAAGTCACTACATCCTCCAATGTAATAAATATGCTAACCATCTTGATTTTGTATCACAGAGAATAAATATTTAGTTTTGGAACTCATGAAAGCTATAGAGGAAAGGAATTGTAGTTTGCATTTCTAAGGACTGTGGCTTAGAAAAAAAAAAAGAGCAGGTATTAGATGCATATACAAGAGAATTATAGCGTGACTTGCCCCATTTTCTTCTCCATATCAAAAGCAGGTCCTAGCTTGACTATTCTGATGGATGGCAAAAAAAGAAATCTCTATATAATCAGACTGTAGCCTTTGTCAGCTATAATCACATAGACAGATCAAGATTTGCCAAGATTGCAGGAAGAAGACCAAACACTTGCGAAAGTTCTATCCTTACCGTCTTTGAGACTCTAACATCCAAATGCACAGATTGCAAAATTGAGCAAAAAAAAAAAAAAAAACAAACAAAAAAAAAAAAACACTGCATATCCCTGTAGGAAAAACAAGTTAAAACATTGCAACAAAAATCTTTAGGATTCTGTTTTCTGTTGACAGGCACTGTCAGTAAAATGCATTGCTTTTGTTTGCCCCTTTGTTTATTAAATTAGGAATGAAATAGTTGAAAATATTAATTGAATGTTACTAGGGAAATATTATAACTATGGCAAAGCACGAGATCAGTGATCTAAGTCTAGAGTAGAACCTGATGACCACATGAGTGAGAGAGATATCTGTAATATAGGGCACTGTTGCCTTAATCTTATAAAAGTTAACAGGACAACTGGGGAGCAAGAGTGTGCACATTTGAAGACAAGCAAAAAAAAAAAAAAATACCTACCACATAACTACCTTCTCAAATTCACTCAACAAACATACCAGAAATCATTATTGAGCATCTTCTATGTGCCAAGCACTCTTCAAAATACAGGTAGGTATTGGAGGCACTGTAATTAGCAGGGCTCCACCCCTAAGGAGCTTGCTCTGCTTAAATTGAAACAAAGGATGTGCTATACAGAACAGCAAGGAGCTGGACAACGTAAAGATGGAGAGATGCCCTGGAAAACCCAGACTGTATAATCAATATCGCCATAGATTTCTTCTGTCATTTAGAATGCTCTCTTTGTTACGAAGATCATCCAGATTGTGTATCTGATACAGTACCTTTCAGGAGTAAAAGAAGACTGACAGTGGTTAACTTGGTTAATCAAATAGCAAATACTTAAGAAGTGGTTACTATGTGGCAGACACTACACACATGTTAACTCATTCAGTTCTCACAATCAGTCGATGAACTACGCATTCCATTACCTTCATTTTTTTAGAGGAACAAAACAGAGAGAGGTTACCTTAATTTGCTTAAGGTTCCACAGCTGGTAAGTGATGCTGCCAGTATGTAATCCCAGTGTTCTCTAGCATTGTACTGTGCTAGTTTAAGAAAAGTGCCTACTATGTGCCAGCCTTTACACGTATTATCTCCTTCACTTTTTGCAGTCCTGTTTGTCAGATGGTAGGAATAAGGTGCAGAGAGATGAAGCAGCAGTGCTGCTGTCCAAACTGAAACAATCGGGCTCCGCAGCCCGGAGTTCTCTGCCACCACTCCATGCTCTCTCTCTACGGAGCTTTCTTTAGTGAGTTTTTAGGTGCTTAGACATAGACTCACAATTCCCTCCCCGCCTCAATGTGCTTGTTTTAGATACTGGGCTTTCCTGGGAGATTTTGTTTACAGATAGGACTTGAAGAAAAGCTGATAAAACAAAAGTCTGAAAAATAAATTTTCTTAGCCAAAAGAAAAGGCTGATGTTGCAGAAATTTCAGAAAAAGAATGTTTCACAGAGGAGACAGGAAGGCAGATGGAAAATAGACTAGCAGGTTAGATATATGAAAGGCCTGCTGTGTACAGACCATGCCATTGCCAGGATTTATTGAAGAAGACATGAATTACAGTTTAACTGAATGTCTTATACGATGTATGTAAAAAGAGATGAGAAGTGTAAAGGAAGTGGAAAAGAATTGAAAGAGGTAAGAGTACAGGTTAATAATGTAAACGAATTGGACCTTGTGGATAAAATTCAGCTGTCCTCAGTTATTTTCAAACCTCAGCAGACACAGTATCTTCACCATCATACTAAGTCATGCTTTGAAGATTTAACACTGACAGAAAAGTAGGACTTTCACACAGGCTAAGTGATGGTATAGGAGAATAGTTCAAGCAATGTTATTTAGATATGTAGTTTCCATTTGAAAGATACATATCTTCCAGTTATTTATCTAGCTTTAAAAAACACTGTGAAATTTCACTAGAGTTAGCAGAGCTGATGTCTTGATCAGCCCTTTTGATGTGTACTTCTTAAATAAAGGCGGTCCTTAGTCCCAATTACCATCAATCCGTGTAGCCTTTTTGGTACTTCAACATTTCTTCCTGAGCTACTGACAACATCATCTTGTCTTCTGAAGTGCTTTGGGATCATTTATCACAGGCGTCCCCAAACTACGGCCCGGGGGCCGCATGCGGCCCCCTGAGGCCATTTATCCAGCCCTGGCCGCACTTCAGGAAGGGGCACCTCTTTCATTGGTGAGAGGAGCACAGTATGTGGCGGCCCTCCAACGGTCTGAGGGACAGTGAACTGGCCCCCTGTGTAAAAAGTCTGGGGACGCCTGATTTATCACAGAAAGAAGTTTCTTACCTGGGAGGAAATCACTGGCTTTTGGCTCTAGATTCTGTTCAGATCGAAATGATTGAATAACTACTACGTGTGATAATTGAACGTGGGGTGGCATGAGACTACAGGCAACAGAGAACTGGGAAACTGACTGGTTGTTTAGGACAATTATACGCAAAGTCAGTTTGTTTTGTCCTTTTCGGCTGCTGAGACATCTCTCAGAGATTTCATCTTTCCCATTAAGAGCCAAAATATAAATCCTACATTCTTTTGCCTCAGTGAGATGGACATTTAAGTACTCTTCTGGCTTGAATAAGGTTTAGGCAAGTGCAGTCTGATCTGTAGCATTCTTAGCACTCTGCTCTCAGTAGAATCTTTGTTAGTAATATATTTTTAAATCTGTTCTGGTGAACTAGAATTTATCTCACAGCGTAACTCTGTCCCCTCAGGACTTGAGGATCCTTGCCTTGGCTTTGTGACCTAACTCTGCTCCGTCTACCTCTCAGCCTCACTCCCCATATGCTATAACTGCTTTATTAGAGATTTTAAATTCCATGTTTCCAGACTTGCCCTAAGTAATTGGACCCACATTCCAATTACTTTATTAACCCCATAAATACCATTCAATGAGAAGGTCCATTCCCTAAAGGACCCTGCCTCCCATGGTTTTATTTACCCAGATTTCTCCCATTTAAAAGAACCAAGAAACACATGCCTCTGCATCAGCTATAGGGGCCAGCACCCCTCTAAGCCCCCACTATTTTTACCTTAAGGTTTCCCCAGAGGATCCCCTTCTCTTCCACAGGTTGACGAGGCTGCTGGATCTGCTGGCTGCGGAGGATGACTTCCCATCCCCTACATGCATGCGCACCACGGTGGATGTGGTGAAGGCGCTGCGCACATTTCTCTCTGGTTTGGCCAGGATGATGTATACCTTCGGCACAAACATGCAGCCTAAAGCCACTGTGGCACTGAGGCTAACCGAGAAACACATGGTGATGATTTTGTAGTTGCTGCCAAAGTAGATTGGCACAAAAGCCAGCCATATAATGCAGGTCGTGTACATTGTGAAGGCGATATACTTGGCCTCGTTGAAGTTAGCTGGAACATTTCTGGTCTTGAACGCATAGAAGGTGCAGCTCAAAATCAACAATCCATTGTATCCAAGTGGAGTGACAACTCCGAGGTTGGTGGTGTTACAGATCAAGTAGACTTCCCGAATGCTTGGATAGTCATGCATTATATCAGGAGGCTCCATTATAAAGAGGGCAATGATGATGCCCAACTGGATGCATATGAGAATGAAAGCAATCACTAGCTGGGCACAGGCACTCATGAATCTAGGCTTTTTGGTACAGATCTTCTTCTTGCTGCCAGCCAGGATCCTTGCAATACGGTTGGTCTTTGTTACAAGGGCTGAGTAGCTCATGGCTGGGGAGAGACCAATGCCAATTCTCTGAAGGTAGCAGTAAATCTGTTTGGGCTTTGCAATGAGGCAGAAGGTACATAAGTAGCCTAGGCAGATGCCAGCGAGGATAATGTAGCAGAGTTCCCTGCTTGAGGACTTGACTACTGGTGTATCCCGGTAAATGATAAAGACTGCAGTAACAAACAAAGTGGCCAGGAGGCCAAGGCAGGCAAACACCACAGCTGCAATGGGTTCAGGGTCGCCCCATCGAAGATACTGTACTGGGATCAAATCACAACCTGCAGAGACACAAACACATATGGTAAAGGAGGGAGAGATGTTGACTTGGGTCACATATCCTTAAGTTACAAGCAGCCGTTTCTGACCATTTCAGTTTGTCTCCTACCTGCCTTTCTAATTTCAGAATCTCATGTTACTCATTGTTTCATATGTTCATTCAGAAAATTTTTATTATGATATTACTGAACACATACACGATCTATGATAGGAACTGTTCTAGGCTCTGAAACACAATAATGAAGAACATGTTTCCAGCCCTCATAAAAAATTAATCAGGGGCCTTTCAACAACTGGTCATGAACAAGTATAACATGGATTCTAATCAGTTTGTGGAAGCAGCAAAGGCCTCCTACAATAGGAATTAGCAAATAAATGTGTGGGTTTGATGGAGTTGGGGATTTCATGGGCTTGGCAAACATGTTAAATGTAAGGAAGAGAGGCATGAAAATAAACCACCATATGATAGCGTAGCAAGTGGCCTAATTGAGGGTGGGAGGTAGGCAGGAGGGGGATTTTGCAGGTCAGAGAGTCCTAGATCAGTAGGGAGTTACTCTATGGATCGACGTAGAGCAATGCCAGGATCAGATGTGTGTGTGTGTGTGTGTGTGTGTGTGTGTGTGTGTGTGTGTAACATTTCTTTGGTTGCTGTGTGGGTTTTGGATGAGATAAAGGTGTGGACACATTTAAGACTTATTTTAGAGCCATACAGAGTGTTTGAATGGATGTGGGAATGTGTGAAAAGTGAAAAAGGTATAAATATGACCAACACTAGTAAAGAAGAATTGGAATTTTCAGAGAATCTTGTGGTTTAGATGTTACAGGAGATTCTGTTAAAAAAGGAAGATGTTCATTTTTATAAGAAAACTGACCCCAAAGGCAAACAATTGGCAGGTAAGGGAAGTGTATCACTCAAAATAATTTCTTATTTATGGCATGCGGTTTTTAAAATATGTCTTAATGATATAGCATAAAAAAGTGACAGAATATAGCATCATTTGGGTTATCTGTCTTCTTTTACAATTTTATAGGACAGTGGTTCTCGAAGCTGGCTACACACTAGAACTACCAAGACTATACGCACGCGCATCACGTGCACACACACACATACACACACACACACACCTATATATGTGTGTGTGTGTGTATATATATATATATATATATATACACCTATGTGTGTGTATACATAGGTGTGTGTGTATATATATATATATATATATATACACACACACACACACACACACATATATAGGTATGTATGTGTGTGTGTATACACATATATAGGTATGTGTGTGTGTGTGTGTGTGTGTGTGTGTGTGTGTGTGTATGTAAGTATGTGCATATATATCTAAAATCCTGAGACCTGGGTGTCCCATTGGTTGAGCTTCTGACTTAATTGGTCTGAGTGTGACCTGGGCATCAGGATTTTTTAACAGTATTGCAAGTGCTTCTAATGTGCAAGCAAAGTTGAGAACCATTGTTCTAGAAGGAACAATCCTGTCAGTTAAACTTCTAAAGAAAACAGAATTGAAGTAGCTTCACTGAGTAAGCAGGGAAGGAGGCAAGTAATCTGGAGTATTGGGAATGTGAGGAATATGGCGGAAATGACTAATTGCATGTCAGTATCTATTTTGCCCTCTATTCTCAGAAACAGATCTCTAATTTCATTTGAGATGGTAAAGGCATCAGTTAAAACACTACATTTTTCATCAACAATTGCCGTGAAACGTGGCATATGAGTAGGTTTTGCCCAATAACATGGAAACAGAGGATTCCTAAAAGGAAAATAAACTCATGGTAGAAGTAACCTTTTTCCCTTCTTTACTTTCTTCTGCTGCTGCCCTTAATATAAACATGATGGCTAGAACTCCAGCAGTTGTTTTGGGCTTAAGGCAACTTGAAGGATAGAACATGTGTTTGGGTTTGGAAGAGAAAAATAGAGAGGGCTCCACTCCCCACTCCCTGTGAAGTATGCATATCAATATTTTCTTCGTTTAAGCTTCCTTTATGTATTTACTTTCTTGATATATGCAGGCAAACCAAATCCTTATTGAGAAGGGGTAAAGTTTTCCTATTAACTTGTCATATCCCATGATCAAGAGTGTTGCAGTCAGTGGCTTTGAATATCAATGGTTACTAGGAGGTAGGGAAGGCAACAAGTAATGACAGCAAGGAAGCAGGTAGTTCTTCCAAAATATGTCTAACGGTCGCTTCGCTGTAGAAAGGGAAGGGAAGAAGGAAAGGAACAGGAAGAAGGAAAGGGAAGTGAAGGGGAAGGGGAAAAAAGGAAGGGAAGAGAAGGGGATAAAAGGGGAAGGGAAGGGAATTCTTCTTCCTCTTATTTCTGTCCTGCTGCTGTTTTGCTTTAAGATCTCAGATTTTAGATAGTATTATTAGTACTATAATTAAAGTCATAATAGGTACAATAGGAGTTATGAGCTAGCCTGGGATTCTCAGCACACCTTGCAAAATTGTTTCTATGGGAAAATGCATTCTTACTCTAAATAATTGTACATTTAATACTGAAACAAAATACTTTCAATTTTAGAAATTGTGGATAGTTCAGACTAAATACAACTAAATAGAAAACACTTATGTTATATAACCTCATTAAGTATAAAAAATGCATATCTCATTGTTCATTAATATACCTGTATCCATATTTCTAGTCACCCATGTTCCCATGTGCTTCCCATAGAGGTTGGATTTCAATTTCTGATACTTTAGTATGCCATAGAGTTTAGGCTTATATAAACAAAATTGTTCCTTGGAAAGACTGTTTTACAAAATAAAGTATTAATCATTCATATATATATATATATATATATGTATTTGTGTGTATATATATGTATTGTATATATATACATACACATATATATATTGTGTATATATATGTATATGTATATATATTTATTTGTGTATGTATATGTATATATATATATGTATGCATATATATATATATATATATTTGTTTTGTTTTGTTGAGACATAATCTCGCTTTGCTGCCCAGGCTAGAGTTCAGTAGTGCGATCTTGGCTCACTGCAACCTCTGCCTTCTGAGTTCAAGCAATTCTTGTGCCTCAGCCTTCTGAGTAGCTGGGATAACAGACACATCTGGATAATTTTTTTTAATTTTTAGTAGAGACAGGGTTTCACCATATTGGCCAGGCTAGTAGAACTCCTGGCCTCAAGTGATCCACCTACCTCTGCTTCTCAAAGTGCTGGAATTACAGCTGTAAGCCACTGGGCATATCCCATTCCTATCTTTAGTATTTCATAACATTTTATTTATATTAATGATTTGGCAATAAAATTGATTAAATATATAGAGGTCTGTTTCTACTGCTAGGTCATAAACTACTAATGCCTATAGGAATTTACTTATATAGGAAATGTTAAGTATGTATGTGGGGCAGGAATCATTTCATTAGCTATAAAAGATCTGAAAAACAATAATTACTTTAAAGACTTTCGTTTTACCCAATTTTTTCCTACAGTCCTGCTAAACCTGTTTTTCACCTTAATGTAATTAAGTTTAATTTCAAAATACTTTACATAGAATAACATTTACTGCTATTTTTATCAGATACATTTTCGAGCTCTTCATGTTCAGCTTATTAACATCTGTGTGTAAACAAAGAAAAATCATTAGATATATGTGTTAAAAAATGTACATGAGGCTTACCTGGAACGTGATGTAATTATTTTCACAACTTTATCAGAATGCATACATTCAAATGAATGTTTTTTTAAAATTTAATGTAAGCCACTTAGCCTTACATTCAGTGTGATGCTGCCATTGTAAAAAATACTGTTCTAACTATTGTCTAAGAATAGCAAATTAGCCTCTGATTAAATGGTTATAATCACTGAATCTTATAAATGAATAAGATCTTACTTAGAGTTTCCAAAAAATGGATGAGTATCAAACTCACTTGGGAAGCCTACAAAACTATAACTCACGAGTCTAACTCAGAAGATTTTCAGTCAGTACATTGTGGTGGGGCAAAGAAATCTTATTTTGATTGAGCAACTTCAGTGATGCTATATTAGTCTTTGGTGCTTGGTTTTCAGTTTAGTCTTAGAGATCATCAAGCCAAATTTTACCCATTGTGTGAATACCTTATATGATAACTCCAAGATGCAATCATCCTAACCTTACCTAAGCCTTTTTGTAAACTACATTGTCTCAAGGGTAGGACCGGTGGTGGTGGTAGGGAGACAGATTGGAAAGGCAGGAGGTTGTGATGGCACATGGCGATTGAAAATGAAGAAACCAGTGAGAAGACTGTCGCAAGGAGACATTCAGGGATGATAAAGACAAAAACTAAGTCACTGTACTAGAGAAAACAATTAGTTGGTAAAGATATTTAGAACTGGAATTGAAAAAAAAAATTAAGACGGAAGATTCAAGAGGAAAGGCTTTGTAGCTGAAAGCAATGCTATTAACTAAGATGAGGGTTTAAGCAGAAAAGGATCACATTTCATGGGAATGATACCTAGTTCCAGTTTGAGCATGCTGTTTGTAGTGACTCTGACTTGTGAGCTTTGAAGAGCTATCAGTGTGGAAGTTACAGCTTTAGGAAACATCTGTTTATAGAAGCTGAAAATAAGGAAATAAAACATGGAAATAAACACAATCAGTGAGGAAATTCTTATATGTGGATGAGAGGAAAGCGTAACAGTCTGGTTTAACACCAATACTAAGAAATGAGAGAGATAGAGAATATGTCAGGGAAGATGTAACATCAGCCAGAAGGAAGGAAGTGTATCAGAAGGCAAAGGAAAGTGATAATCGAATGGCCCACCATAGTCTCCTCTAACAATATCAGTTCTATTTTATTTTTTAAAATTCTTACCCAAATAGTTTGCACAAAGCTTCAAGCTTCAGATCCACAGGTATCTCTTCTGACATTAGATAATTATATGGTTTTTATTTCCTTCACTAGCATTAGATTTCTTTCTTTCAAATAAAGGATACTATACTTTGTGTGTGTGTGTGTGTGAAGTTTTGCTCTTGTTGCCCAGGCTGGAGTGCAATGCCAGGATCTCAACTGACTGCAACTTCTCTGTCTTGGGTTCAAGCAGTTCTCCTGCCTCAGCCTCCTGAGTAGCTGCAGTGATAGGTGTGAGCCTCCATGCCCAGCTAATTATTTAATTTTTAGCAGAGACGGGTTGGCCAGGCTAGTCTTGAACTCCTGACCTGAGGTGATCTGCCCGCCTCCCAAAGTTTTGGGATTACAGGCGTGAGCCACCGCACCCAGCCTAGGAATGTTATACTTTCTAACATGAAACACGGGTCTACCAAATCTCAGAATCTTGGAATAATGGTAAACTTATAATGATATAAATTTAAATTTGCAGTGATAACTACCTCTACTATGTGCATTGTTGTACAAATATGTCTAGTTATTGCTCTTAAGTTCCTTATTTCCTTCTAATCACTGGGCATTTTTTCCATTAATGGTTTTATTTTTTATCCCTGTTTCATTCTTACTGTAATGGTAAGTTACTGAAAGTGTATGTAGAGGTTACCTAGGAGTCTAAAGTGCATGTATTTTATAGTTTTATTATGACTTTAATCAATGTAGTATATATTATTATATTTTAAATTAAATAATCTTGGTTATGTCAGTGAAATTCCTTCCTAACAAGCATATTGCAGTTTCTCTGGTTCTCAGAAAATGCATGATATTATATTCTTGTCTAGAAATGCAGATGAGCCCTGGATTATATAACTGCGGTCCATTTTCTAATAACATCTATTTAGGTAGCTATTCACTTTCCTTCCCTTATATAATTGATTCATAAGTCTATGATTCTCTTGTATAATCCATCTTTTCATAGCTTGAACTGACATACATAGAAAAATACAAGTTTTTTTTTTCTGTTTAAAAAGGGAAAGTGAGCTGCCAAAACTATACTGTCCACATTCATCTTATTACTTCACAATGTGTATCCTGGAAGTCTAATAGCAGAATGGATAATCTACTGATTTTCTGGATCCTTAAAAATGATATAACTGCTCATTCACAGCTGGTACTCATGTTTAGTGTTTGGTTGTTAGTTTTGCACTATTAATATTCCTATAGTTACTAGTTCCTAGACTGCTGCATTTTTCAAACCCTGTTCCAAGAGTCTTTTCAGGAAGAGATGCCTGATGTTCTGTAAGTTGGGTTGAACAACACCTTCTTACTAAGTGCCGTAATTCCTGTGTATTTTGGATAAAGGAAGTTGCTATTTGGAATCTCTGAGAATAAGATGTATGTGCCCTCAGCTGCTCGTTAGTTCATTTCAGGTATACAATGAGAAGGAAGATTTAAGATAGGTTGTACAAAACTGATCTGTTAAAACTAACATCGGGATACAGAACTGACAAGGGATTATGGTGGGCCTACCCTTTGATATGTGAGCAACAGATCTGCCCAGAGCACAAGGTGTTGACTAGTAACTAACAGCATCATACTTGTTTTCCATCTATTTCACCAATAAACCATCTTGCTGCCTTTCTTCCTTTCTTGACCTCTCTGGATTTGGAGCTCATGAATGTTGATCTGAGATCACAGGGTCATACAGAATTAGAATTCTTTCTGTAGTGTTCATATCCCTGATCTTCTAATAGTTTATCTTTACTTAGCTAACGTTTTTATCACTTCCATAGTTTCATAATTCAGAAAAATCTGAAGTGGTGTGTGCGATGTGAGACACTGAGGAAACTCATTTCTCTCTGTAGCACTTACTATAATTATAATCTATTTTGTGGTGGGGGGAGTTGGACTGTCTTTTCTACCTGACTAAAGGCACACTGATGACAGGGAGTTTTTCTCTTTTGCACACAAATGCGTCCTCAATACTGAGCATAATGCTCATATGGTTAATATAGCAATTCACAAATTAATATATTTTCTATACAATTAAAATATAGAATTCTTATTCTAATATGTGGATAAGTCATTTTTTTTTTGAGACAGAGTTTTGCTCTTGTTACCCAGGCTGGAGTGCAATGGCGCAATCTCGGCTCACCGCAACCTCCACCTCCTGGGTTAAGGCAATTCTCCTGCCTCAGCCTCCTGAGTAGCTGGGACTACAGGCACGTGCCACCATGCCCAGCTCATTTTTTGTAGTTTTAGTAGAGATGGGGTTTCACCATGTTGACCAGGATGATCTCGATCTCTTGACCTCGTGATCCACCCGCCTTGGCCTCCCAAAGTGCTGGGATTACAGGCTTGAGCCACCGTGCCCGGCCTGCCATTTTTAACACACTTTTGTGTTACCTTTAGAAATACGGAACTATTTTAGATGGAAGTCTAAAGTCCGTTACACCTGAATTTTAGTCAAGTTTCTGGAACCCAAAGAGGGCAAAACTAGATAAGCAGCTCAAAAACTTCCTTCTGCCTAGGGATGTGACACGTTTCACATTAGAAATATTACTCCTGTTGACTAGTCATTTGGGACATTTTTTCATGATTGATTGACTAATCTAATTTTGAGTAATTCATTGAATCTGGGAAGTATGTATAGAGGAAAGGGTGAGGCAGTAACCAATAAAGTTTTTCTTTAAAAAATGATGTCCAACTATGAAGGTCAGATAGATGTACTTTTCTTAAGAAGACTGTTAACTGTAACTTGTTTTTTCAACTTTAGATGGAAAAAATCAAAAATAGAAAAGTTCCCAAATTTTCTTCAAGAAAAGCATATTCTAGAGTTGATTAACTTTTTTTTTACCATTAACTTAGCATCATACAAAACATGGCATGATTGCTTTCTTCAATAAAAATATAGTCTTTACCCAAGATGTTAGGCAAGCTTTATTGGTAACTGCCTCAACAGGAAGCTACCACATTCCTTTTTATGTCAGCATGAAAAAAAAGAAAGAAACTAACATTTATTGAATACCTATAATGTGTCAGGTGCTATCCCAGAAATTTTATGTAATCTTCATAATAAATAATGAGGTAAATATCATTATCTCTGTTTTTCAGAGGGGGCAATGGGAAGTTTAATTAGATATGTTAATTTTCTGGAACTGAGATTAAAACTCTGTGGTTATTTATCTACTAACACATTTAGTTAATTTATGTATTTTATCTTTCCTACATCATGGGAGGCAACTTGGTTAATTACTCATCTGAAAGAGGTCCTGAGTCTACTTAGTAGGAAACAGAATGATTAATTAACAATGGCTGCATGGGCAAGGTGGGGCTAGTGGTGGCATAAATATTTGATAGCTTTATCTTGACATAAAGCCATGCTTCCTCTTGGGAAATTTCATCGGTTCAAATCCTTCACTAAGATTTTCATTCTGGGCTATGTGTCCTGAGAATTTCTGGCCAGAGATACTGATTGATCAGTTGTTGTTCTTGGGTTCCTAGAATTTTTTAGCATAGAAAATGTTCTGAATGATCGATCATGGGACATTCCCAACTTTGCTACAGAGTGGACTCATAGCCATTCATTTGTCATTGGACCTGGCCTATTCCCCACCCTACAAGGTTTATTACACAACTTGTTTTAGATTCCCTTAATAGCATTGCTCACAGAGCTGAAAATTCAGAGCTATAGTTTTCATTTTTTATTGGTTATATTTTATAGTGGAATTTGAAATTGTGTGCAAAGATTTATTTTATAATTAAAACATAAAAAACGATTTAATAGTACTGCAGAGTACTAAAGGGAAATGTGATCACAGATGCACATTTCCAGGGAACAGCTTTGAAAATATGACTTCCGGTCATACTGCACATGAATAAGAGTGGAAAAACACAGCATGTAAATTTAAATAATAAACTGTGCTGACTGGAATAATTCTCTCCCTTTCCACTTTTCTTCTGTCCCTTTTCACTAGCTAATTTCTCCTTATTCTTTTATTTGCCAGATTCTCTTTGATGATTAATACTTTTCTGATATCCTGAGCTTGACAGGTTCCTTTCATGTGGTCAAATGGCTCTCTGGGCTTATATCCATCATAGCCCTTGCACTCCTACTAACTGTGTATTCGTATTGTCTGTTTGACATGGTAGATTGAGCAATTTGCGAGTAAGAGAGCGTTTCTTTGCTTATTGTTGTATTTCTAGTGCTAGTAATAGTACTTGTCATACAATAGGCAGTTAAATAAGTTGAATGAATGAATGATTAATAGAGAAGAGGGCAAGTAAGGAATAAGGAGACATGTACTTCATTTTCAGCTTGCACACAAATATTTCCTATTAATAGAAATATTTGTGTGCAAGAGCCATTTTACTCTAATTATTTGTGTATCAATTTTTATACATAAAATTAAGAGCCTTTTACTCATTAAGAGCCTGTTACTCTAATTATCTGTGTCTCAACTTTTTCATACAGAAAATGAAAATAATACAGACTTCTCATCTATAATTAGGGTTTTAATCTGGAGAAACCCTTGTGGAAGAATTCACAGATGAGAAATTAAAGACCGATGACCTGAAAAAGATCAGTGAAACAATTTCTCAAAGGAAATTTATAAAATGCTTTAAATTGTTCCTGTATTTTATTGAAATGAAACATGAAACTCATCATTTTAAAACCAATGGAGTATCAGTGGAATTTTACACACGTAATAGGAGCTATAATTTGGATTTTACTGGATTCATTTCTATTTACCTTTGCCAGCTTGCCAGACCCTTGTCAAGATCCCTATCCTGCAGTTTTAGTCAGACATAAAATTGCTTGTTTTGCAAATAAGATACATAATAAGAAGCACTTTCCTCCTATAGTTGGTCTTCCATCCAAATGTTCAAAAGCTTTCTGATTTAATGACTCAGAATTTTGTAACCACTCTCCAGGCTCCACTGTATTCCTTCTGTGTTCCCATATACGCCTGATTGTCTTTTCCTTTGAGGCATACCCGGACTGTTCTAAGACCTGAAATTATTACCTTTCCTAGGGCAGGTTGCAAAATTGTATGCATATTCTCCCATAGATTTTACCTCCTCTTTCTCTTCCCAAGCCTATTTGTTCCTAAATTTTAAGTATCATAATATTACAAGTATTCTCCAGCTGAGTTTTGGGCATACGCTTAACTAACTCAAATGCTCGTGTTTATTACAGAAAGGAAATATGGGCACAAAGGGCATACACCTAAGAAAAGTGTACAAGAGGAAAGATTAATACCTCGTTCCACTCATTGAAGAGATTGAACATTGTTCACATGGCACAGCTATAGCATTTCACTCTTGAACACCTACACCATTCATAGTACTTGGTCCACACTCTGGTGGTACAAAGGTAATTGTTCCTTTAAAATAACGTATTGTTCAAATGCTCAGGCTCTGTGACTTTACTCTGCTAGGCATTGTGTTGAACACTTTATACTTATTACCTCTTTAATACGTACAACGTTCTCATGACATAGGGACCATTATTTCATCTATTTTCAGTTAAGGAAACTATTTTCTGTTGGAACTGAAGAGCATTTGAAAGGAATGATAGAAAGAGAAACCCATAGAGAAAAGCAGAAGAAATGTAAAGGAAAAAGCCAAAATGCAAAAATCAGATAGGCAGAGGAAACGCTCTACAGCATAGTAATGTGTCACAAGAGACATTACAGTGTCTCTTACAAATCCCATTACAATGTCTTTGGAAATTATTGCTGATAGTTCAGATGGGAAATAAGCAAAAGCTTTAGGGGGGACGATGATAATACCTATCTGTCTGCATCTCAAGGATTAGTGTGAGGACCATATAAAATAACTTGAACAGTGGCTAATATGAAGTCAGAGAAAGAGGAACTGGGCAAGTTACATACATAAAATGGTGTGACTCAACATCTGCTAAATTGCCTATCGGTTTTATTAGATCGTCTTATATTATTCTGGGGAAAAGTCAGGCTATTTTCTCTTTCTAACTTGTTTAGATACATATTTCCCAATTTAAATAGTATTATGTTGTCTTAAATTGTTTGTAAGTACAAGGCAGTACATAATGCTTTGAATTTTTTATCACTTCAATTAATGGATTTTTAAGAGATGTCAAGATAGGAGGAATTTATCTGCTTCATATTACTCATATAATATATCATTGCTTATGAAGCATTTTCCAAGTAGGTTAGATAATGCAGTGGTTAGCACTGCATCATAATGTTTTATGTTCTAAGGGGGGAAATGTGATAATTCATTTGGGGTAAGCTACACTGACCAAAAACTGAAATCAATGAAACCACATTTTGTCTTCAGTCTGCCATAACAGAGTGGTTTTTGACCACAATGGCATTGTAGGCAGACCACAGATTTATGATTGTGAAGAAGCACATGGTGTACACTTTTCAATGTGTGGTTTCTGGCAAGATGAAAACTGGTTTATGTTGCTTTTAAGGACCTGTTTTGATAAGTTCCTCTAAAAGAGGAGCTTTCAATACTTTTTTTCCTCTTGGTCAGTGGTGTTTACAAGTTTACATATACTGTCTTTTTGACTCATCATGTAAGAAAAAAGTTATTATAGGTTAATGAACATTGAGAAATTGGAAGAGTAAGAAGGCATTTTAGAATTTATCACTGAGTAAACCTCAGCATCTTATTTTAAAAGAACCAAAACACAACATTGTTGTTTTTAGTGTTAACTAAAACAACTTTATAAAGCTTATTTTTTTAAAAAAAAAAGTACACAAAATTTTTCATTGCATTTTAGAGATCCTATTAGAATCCAGTGATTTTCATATTTCCTGCAGCATCATGTCAAGGAAAAAGCACTAGTTTTACAAAAAGCTGGAACAGGGTCTGAGCCTTACTCTGCTGCTTACTGTGTGATCACAAGCACGGATATTTTCAACTTTCAAACTCAGTTTTCTGTAAAATGGAGATCATGATTTCAACCTATTTTAAAATATATTTTTATTTAAATTTTTATGGGTACCTAGTAGGGATTCCATCCTTTTTCAGTTGTCAGGAGGATTAGATGATAGAACACAAACTCCCTACTCTGATAGGCAACAGGTACTCAATACATGGGGATTTCTTTCCTTCCAGCCTGTATTCATTGCTTTAGCAAATATTCATTGAATATCTATTATGTCCTAGGAACTTGGCCTAGGAAATACACAAAAAGTTTCTGTATTTTGGCTTATATCCTAGCTGGAAGAACAATATATGATCAGCAAAAATAAATTAATACATAAACAATATAAAATAGTATCAGGTTATATAGGAAGCAGAGAAAAGAAGAGGTAGAACTGGATAAGAGTGGAGGGGGGAGTTAGTTTGTAGTATTAACCCTTGCTTAGGGTATATCTTGCTCAGCGTAGATATTTGAGCAAGGAAATGAGGAAGGGAAGAATAATAGTCCTGTGGTTACCTGCGGTGAAGGCTTGCAGGCAGAGAACTGCTAGGGAAATTACCCTGGTATAAGAGCTTTTGTGACCTTTTAATGGAGGAACAAAAGGACCAATGTATTAGGAGGAAGAACCAGATGAAGTGAAGGGAAGAATAAGCCAGACACATAACAAAGGTCCAGGTCATGTGCAAGAACAGGAATTTGTAGGGACTTTGGCTTTTACTTTGAATGAAATGGGAAACCACTGTAGATTCTTAAACAATGCAGTATCATGACCTGGCTTATTTTCTAGCAGGATTCCTCTGCCTAGAGTGTCGAGGAGACGCTGTAAGTAGGGGCAAGGGTAGAATCAAGGAGAAAAGTTAGGAGGTTATTTCAGTAGAAAGATGATTAATGATGATTGTCAAGCACTTTTACTGGAGGTAGTGAGAAGTGGTGGAATTTGTGATATAGAGGATGGGCCAGTGGGATTTCTTTGCTGACTAAAGGATATGGAAGAAATCAGCAGATGGACTCCAAAGTTCTTCATCTTAGCTACTGAAAGAATGGGTTTCCCATCAGGTGAAATGCAATAGTAAGAATAAAGCCGCCTGGGAGACCAAGAAGATAAAGACCTAGATTTCAGTGATGGAAGTATAGAATTTAAGTTATCTATTAGATATTCAAATAAATATATCAAGTAGGCAGTAGAATTTTTAAGTATGGAGATTATTAAGACATCTGGACAAGATATTTAACATCAGAAATCTTTATAGGTGATATTTAATGACATGAATGAAATTGGGTATGATGACTAAAGAAGCCAGTGTAGGCAGAAAAGAGTATCAAGACTGAGCTCTGGAGTACTCCAACACAATAGCCTTAGTTTTATTTAAAACACGTTAAGTGTAAAAATATCACTGGCAATACATGCTAGATCCTTTTTAGGAAGGTTTTTTTTTTATTTTTTATTTTGCCAGTGATGAATATGTCAGAAGTGTATAATGAAGTGATCGGTTAAACTAGAAACCTTTTTTTATCAGGGACAATGATAAGGTTAAAAAAATGTTAGGTGCCTTTGAGTATTGTCATGGTTTATTGTTTTCTGGGATTTCCAAGTCACCATTAATTTCCAAGTCACCTATAATTTATTCATTTAGAATCAGAAGGGATAAGAAGCTAATATAAGTGAAGTCAAAATAGATGTTTATAACAGTAAGCTTAGTTCAACAAAAATTGTCTACTGTGTGCCATTGATTTGCCTAGATAGTCATTGACTTAAAGGCTCTTACTCTCAAATGTAGATGACATTTAATAAACACAGGTTAAAACTTTCCCCAGATTTTCCTCGTTCTTTCTTAAATCAATTCATCTATCTCTCTGTTAATTTCTTGCTTTTTTTAAAAAAAAACTTTATTAACAGTAGAGTGATAATAGTATTCCTGAACAGTTAATGGATACTAAACTATTTGTATGTTACATGATTGTTTGAATAATCTTATGAACTAGTTACTACTGTTATCTCAATTTTATGGAAAAGACAGCTGAAACTCACAGATAAAAATTTATGTGCTTTAAGTCACACAATGAGTCATTGGTGGAGCGTGAATTTGAACATGGGTATGTCTGACACTAAAACCTTTTGATTTAAACCACTACACTCTTAGAAGAAAATAAAGATGAATTGTTGCAGATATGTATTGTATGCAGCCCAAATTCTCAGCTGTACTTTGTTACACTACATTTGTCATAAATTCAACTTCCTTAGATTGTACTGGTGACTGGGTAATGTAGTGTACTTATCTAGAGAAACCTAAAAAGTGCTTAGAAACCTGGGAATTCTATTGTGAAACAAGGCAGTCACTTTCTTTTACAGCTGATCACCATTATGATGTTTGGTATTTAGGAAAGGATAGCTCCCATAATACAGGCTTTGATGGAAAAGCGACCGTGAAATAGTGTTATACTTGCTCTGAATGTTATATTGGAAAAAGTATTTTGAGACACACACACATTCCTTAAATATGACATGTATCATTCCTTACGGTTTTTCTTTCTGCCTGAAAATTCATTCCTGTATTACCTGGTTAACTTCTTATTTTCACATACATGACTTCCCTTTCCACCCAGAAGCTACCTCTGAACTTTTAAGACCTGGTTAATTTTCCCTCATCAGTGTTTCCTCCCATCAGCACTTTGTTCCCTTCCTTCATTCATTTCTGCATTTCTTGACATCTCTTTTATTCCTTCACTATACAAACATTAAATTGTTACCTATACTGTGGCAGGGATACTTAATGTATTGAAATTGCCTCTTTATTTGCATATGTCTCTGCCTAGGCTCTGGGATACTCGAGAGTAGAAACTGGGGCTCAATCACCACTGTGTGCCCAGTGCTACATTTGGTACCTAGTTGAAGCTCAAACATTTGCTAATGAATAATTTCATCCTTTATGCCACCACTGCATTTGGCATGTGGTTCAATTATTGTATGTATTATATGTGTAATCTTAACGCAGTTATTTAAGTAAGGTTAGGTACCTTCCATTTATATTTGTATCATCAGAACTTAGCACAGTGTTAAAAACAGAGTAAAAACCTGATAAAATGTTTCTTGCTGAATGAATTAATAAATGATAGGAGAGCCAGATGTATAGTATATACTCCTGTTCAGATTACTTTTAATCTAGAAACCAAGAAGCTAGATAGCAGCATTCTGAAAGCTTATTCCAGTTTCAATATTAACAAGAACTATTTATTACAATTGTAATAATAAATTAAACTTATTTCTCATAAGAAATAAGTTTAAATAACCTCATAAGAAATTTCCCCTAAAGATTCAGAAATAAATAATATTCAATACGTGGCAAAATTTTTACCTCCTTTCCTCATCTAAATTTAATTATAATAGTCAAATAGCCAGCACATTTTAAGCACATTTGGAATAAAAAATATCAGAGCAGCCTGGAGATAATTAACATGTGACCAGCTTGAAGCTGGTATTTTTCCCTTCTATAATTTCCTGAAAATATGGGGCTCTAAAATGTGATTGTGGAGAGAGGCAGGTGGTATACCATAAAAACCCCAGAATCATAGCACCTGGGATTACTTTTCCACCAGTTTTGTGATTTTGTCCATTTATAATAGAATGTTCCTGAGTTTTGTTTAATTCAACTGTAGAATAATAATATCTACCTTATAGGACTCAAAAGGATAATGCTTAAGATAGTTATAATAATTAGAAATAAAAAGTAATCCTCTGCATGGTTTTATTTAATGTGCTTATTTATTAAAAGGTTAAAGAAAAGTCCCAGGAAAAGTAGAACAAACTGAGGAACACAAATGAAATGCACATTAGTAAAAAGAGCAATTCAAACGCTGGAGTTATAAAACCTGCCAGTGGTGACACCTCTTGGAGCTCATCCTCTGCTCCCTCCTTGATTCCCACCAACATCTCTTTGTTTAACTCTGTGGCTTTCTATCCCCTTAAGTGAAGAGACAAAGGTTCCGACTTCCAAAGCAATTAGGTAACTCAGGGAACCAAAGGAACTTCCTAGAGAATGTCCTTATTGACATTAAGCTGTCGATACGTATTGCCTTGGAAGAAATAAAATGGAATAAAATAGAAGCATTTTACAACTCTGCACTTACATAAGATACGTTTCTTTATGATTGAAAAGCAGGAGATAATGCTGACCTCCTGTCCTAAGACTTCCCACCTAGTTACTTCTTGAAAGACACAATACTTTTGCTCTTCCCTTTTACTTGGTTTATTGGAAGGTTGGCAGCAACTGGTAAACTCCACCTGGAAGTGTTTCTGTGGCTTTGGATTGGGGACCTAAAGATCTGTAGGGCTCTTACTACTTATATCTCATTCTAAATTCTTTGATTAAAAAAAAATTAAAGATTCTTTCTAGGATACTTTTTGCAGATACGTGGCAGGGAATGGTGTTCCAGAAAAGGCGTCTTGGCAAAGGCTTTTTAGATAATTCTCTGAGTGTCTAGCCCAAATTGTTGCCTTTTACTACTTTTTCTCCTTTCTCTCTCAAATCAGACCACATTTTCCTCAGAGAACTAATGACCTCTCTCTAGTGATTTTAATTCCTAATCAAATCTTTGTTGCTTTTGATTCACATTACGTTATCCTTTCCCAAATCACTGGTAGATTCATATTGATTTTTGCAAAATTTTCTTACTGTGGCTCTCTCTTACCCTCTTTTTATATTTATCAATTTAGTCTTATATTTTGAAATCTTATCTTTTAGTGTTAAATATTTAAATAGCTCAAATAGGTTATGAATTATTTAAATTATAAGATTTTTAAATATGCAGAAAACAAATATAAAAGATATGGAGCAAATAAAAAGTCTATATTAAAAATGTTAATATTTTGTCGTATATGTTTCAAATAATACACACAGACACGAAAGCTATAACTAAAACTTCTTTTGTAACTCCCATCTAACTCCCTTTATTTTCTCACCAGATGCTGCTGCTACTCTGAAATCTGTATCCTTCCTTTTCATGTTTTTATACAATGTCTACTCTTTACATTGTGACTATTTAAATCATATTTATAAAATGGCCCATCATGATTGCATTTGCATTTTCTTTCTTTTTTTCTTTTTCTTGTTTTTTTTTTTTTTTTTTTTTTTTTTTTTTTTTTTTTTTTTGAGATGGAGTCTCGCTGTGTCACCCAGGCTAGAGTGCAGATGCATGATCTCCACTCAATGCAAACTCTGTCTCCTAGGTTCGAGTGATTCTCCTCCCTCAGCCTTCCAAGTAGTTGGGATTACAGGCACGCACCACCATGCCCTGCTAATTATTGTATTTTTAGTAGAGACAGGGTTTTGCCATGTTGGCCAAGCTTGTCTTGAACTTTTGACCTCAGGTGATCCACCTGACTTAGCCTCCCAAAGTGCTGGAATTATAGGCATAAGCCAATGCGCCCAGTGCATTTTCTTTCATATTCAAATCTTGAATATTCCTGGACATAATTACCTTGCTTAAAACTTTTCTCCCCACTGGAATGTAAACATTATAAGAGTAGATACTTTTATCAGTTTTGTTCATAGAAATATTTACAGCATTTAGAACATTGCTTGAGATGGGGTTCACAACACTCTACTCCAAAATATGGCACTTTGACATATTGAATATTTTAAGCTGAAGGAATTCGAGAAACAGCAGGTACAGAAAGACTTTGTGTCTTTCTCTGACCCTTCACCCCTGAAGCAGGTCATAAGAACCTCATGTGAGAGATGCCCTTTTTAAACCTGAAGGAAAAGAGCATGCTTATGTCAGAGGAATCTGAAAGAACAGGCTTTGCTACGTTTACCTGCGTTTACTCATGCCCTTTGTCCTATCTCCTTTCTCTACAGCTCTTCATTTTCCATCAAACCTAGCATACAAACAGCCAGATTTAACTGCTTCTTCAGGTCGTCATTTCCTCATGAAGACTCCAGTGTCACATAAAACTTACATTAAATAAATGTGTATGCTTTTCTTCAGTTAATCTGTCTTTCGTTCCAGGGGCCCCACTCAATGAACCTAAGATGGGTAGAAGGAAAAGATATTTTTCCTCCCCTGCTCCTGGAACACTGCTAGATATACATTTATTGAATAAATGAGTAGATGACTGAATGAATAAATGTTTTGAAATTTCTCTTAAGATAAACTTTAAAATACTTACCGTAGTTTACAAGGCTCTCCAAAAGGTGACCTTTGTCTAGCTTTCTTGCCTCATTTCTCCCTTACACTGTCAGTTTCATTTCGGTTTCTGTGTTCTATGTCCACAACACTTTTCTCTTCATTTTAGTTCGGCCAGTTCCCATCATTGCTCCAATTTTTCATGCTCACAATTTATTGAAGAGGCAATTTAAATATCACCTATGTTAGCTTTTACAGTTATGGGCTCTCCCACCATTGGGGTCTTCTCTGTTGCCAATACTCAGTATCTTATTATTACTTGTCAGTATTTGGGAAAAGAATCTCCATGAGGGCAGAGATCCTCTCTACCCTAATCACTACTAGAGTAGGTACTTGGTAATTATAAGACAAAGAAAAACTGCTTGCTGTCCTCAATGAAAGTAAGTTAAACTGGGAACATGTTCTCTCCTCATTCTCCATTTATATCTGATTTCTTTCATGTCTTCTTGGTTTTTACTAGATTCTCTTTATCTTCCTTCCTAATTCCTGGTTACTGGTTCCTAAGAATTTATGACTGCTGTTGAGAATATGCCTGGCTTAAACATAATTTTAATAACTTTATTGATGAAAATACATTCTCATAATATCATCCAGCAATCCACATACATATTTACTCACATACACTCACATGTATTTATGTGTAAAAAAGGAATCTGCTATCCTACCACTTGTAAACATCTTAATGTTAGGTAGCCTTCATTTAGGATATTTTTCTATGAAAAAAATATATACACATACAAAAAGTATGTGGCTAAATATATAGGTAGACATTGGTGTCAGCTGATTGCTGATGTCACTTGTTTTCTGAACAATTGTTTAATTCCAGGTGGGCTCAGATCTCTTAGCCATGCTAATTATCTTACAGGATTGTGTTGGAATAAAATGAGATAACATTTCCAAGATGCTGCAAACAGTTGCTGTCACATAGAAAGCATTATATATGTACTGGTTATTATCACAACGAAGGCACTGACCCAAAGGTGACTTGAGCTGTCATATTATAGGCTGAAGTAAGATAACTATAAGCCAAGTGTATAGAAGAAAGGCTTGCAGTATTTCCTAAGGCTAGCCCCAAGCCTTTCTGTGTGGCAGGCTTTGGAATAGCTGAAGCCATCAGAACATTGTTCTAACTAGCAATTCCGAGTGCTATGTTACTTTGAATCAGAGTCACTGAGGTGAGCTTGCACACAGCAATAGGCTCTTTGGAAAAGTGCTATAGATTCCAGTTAGAGGTTAAACTTCACGTGATATCAATGCAAAGACTTTTCTAGGTTTGGGATTTATTCTCCACCCAGACCTCCCGCACACATACACCCACTCACATGTATGCACCTAGCCAGAGAATCACTTCATTCTTCTGTGTGAAAACCTACTCTGGCCCCACGCTATCTATACGATAAATTCTGAACTCATTAATTAAAGGCTTTCCTCACAGGCTGGCCTTAATACCTACTTTAATCTTCATTTGTAACACTCTCCATCATTTTACTGGAGGTTGACACATACTTACTAAAAGCTTACTCTATGTCAGGCATTGTATTAGGTGCTGAGATTACTACTATGTTTAAAAGACAGCTCTGTCCATGAGAAACTAACATTTCCATAGGAGCTAACATAACCAGGAATTAGGAAGAAAGATAAAGAGAATCTGGTGTGAAAACCAAGAAGACATGAAAGATATGTATGCAGGTCTTTAAAATCTGGTTTGAAAAATGATTTAAAGAGGGAAGCAGAATTTGTTTTGTAAATACAGAAAAGGAAACTTCGTAATGTATCAAAGGAGGCTTCATAGAGAAGGTAACACCTGAGCAGAGTAAGGGAGGGTAAGTGGGAGTTACTCAAGTAAAGAAAGAGGGGTAAGCACATTACAGGCAGAGAAGACAGTATATATATGTACTTACAGGGAGGAATAAAACAGCATTATGTGTGGATGAGAATTATGAGCAGTCTTTGACAATAGAATGTAAAATGAAAGATGAAAAGTTGTGATTGAAACTAGAAAGATCATAGGAGTGTGGTAAAGACAGGACATTTTGTATGTCATGTTGAAAAGCTTGGAGTATATTATACAGAGATATACAACCAGTGGTAAGTTTTGAGTGATGGAGTTCAGGAAAACACTACCCCAAAATATGGCACGTTGGCATTTGAGAAAGCAGTAGAAGCAGGAAGGTAACTCTTACCTTCCCCTCACTGTTCTCCCCCGAAAGCAGATCATAAAACTCTCATTTGATGGTGCTCTCTCTATACCCAGAGGAAGTGAACATATGCATATCTCTAAAAACAAAGGTCACTGACAGCAATTTAAACAAACAGGATAGCTGAGTTCTCCCCAGCTAACTATCCTTAGATCAGCCTTTTTCATCTAATCATACTTCTTTATGACTTACTACTTCTCTATCAAACCTAGCATAAAAATGCACAAGTTTTCCTATTTCTTTGTGTTTTCCTTTCCCTATGTAAAATGTACATTAAATAAATGTATGTGCTTTTCTCTTGTGTGTTTGTGTCTTGCTACAAGGACTTCAGCCACAAACCTAAGCTGGGAAGAAAAGATAATTACCTTCTCCTATATGAGCGAGGAAATAAAAAAGACACATCTGTATTTAGGATACATTATTCAATAGCAAGATCATCTTCTCCCCTCAGCATCTTCTTCAAGTAATGTGATGACACGATTTCTTGTGTGCTTTGAAAAAAGTTTCAGCTTGCTGTCTCCTTTAGTGTTTTAAAGAAGTGTTATACAAAGCATTGTTTGCAAAATGTAGGGGACAATGGAGTCCACTTTAATTTGGAATTTTGTGTGAGCTATGATCCAAGTTATTGGTTCTTTCCAATTAAAAAAAAATTGTTAAAAGTACCTTGCTTGAAAATTTTAAATATTTATGTCTGCAACAATTGTCTCAACATAATAAACTGTATAATTCTTGTCATAAAAAAATCTGAATTCTCTCTAAAAAATAGCAAGATGAAAAGTGGATTTAGAGGCATGTGGCATAAATCTAGGGCAAGGGAATAAATTGGGATGTTACTGCAATATTTAAATATGAGATGATGAGAACCTAAATGAGTGAAGAGTTGTACTAGGAGAGGAGTAAATGTGGTTAGGAAGATTTGGCAATTCAAACCATTAGGGCTGATAAGAGATTGGATTTGGGTGGCCATATCCACCTGGAGAATGGAAAAGCAGGTTTATTGTTAATTGGGGCACAATGGTGAAATGATGAGGTTTGGATATACTGGACTGACACAAGTGCGGACTAACCAAGTGGAGATATCTTGCAAGTAGTTAGATTCATGATCCTCAAACTGAGGAAAATATAGGCTGGGCTGTACAACTGGGAATCCACAGCATGCAGGTAATAATTAAAACCATCAAAGTAGATGACATCACTTCGAGAGATTGTGTAAAGGGAAAAGCACAATGAGCTACTGATGGAACCCTGGCAAACATCCGTTTTTACTGATCTAGACTAAGCCAAAGAGGCAACAGCAGCAACAACAAAAACACCCAGAAGTGGTGTTTATGTAGATAAGAGAAACCTGTGTTAAAAGGCTGGCAGAGGAGAAGACTTTAGGAGACTGTTGAGTATCAAGCTCATTACATTGTGCAGAAATGTATGTAAAGTAAGGACTGACAAGGGGCTATTAGTTTGGCCATGTGACGACAACAGATATCTTCGGCTAAAATATTTCTGAAGGCATGGTAAGGGCGGGAGGCAAATTGCTTTGATAAATCAAGAGTGAGGAAGATAAAAGAAATTTATTACTCAAGAAAGTTGATTGGAAAGAGGGATGATGGAATTAACAGTGCAAAGATGTGGATTTGTGTTTACACTATAAATAGGACGTCTCTGAGGTAACACAGAGTATATAAAGATGTGTGCACCTTTTATATCAGACAGACCAATAGCCTATTAGTCATTCCTCAGTCTTACTTAGCTTATGATGTTATTAATTCTGAAAGAGCTACTTCCTCTTTCAAGTTCCTTCTTAACTTTTTTTTTTTTTTGTAAAGTGATCTTTAACTCATGTTTCAAGATTAAACTTTCCCAGATTCTCTAGGGTTAGTTTTGCCCCCGACCCTTCCATAAAACTTTGCTTATTCCTCACCTATAGCACCAAGAACACTGTTGCTACCTGGTTCCATGCTTTTCTTCTGCAAGATTATACATTTCTTAGGAACTTAGACTATATCTTTGTATTCCTAATTCAAATTACACTTTCTGGCACGAACTAAGGTCTAAATTTATTAATCAGCCCTTGAAAATCTCAAAGACATCTCTGATATTTTCTGTGACTAAACTATTGATCTTTACAAAATAATCTTTCTAGTCTTCAGAAGAGAGAATTTGGCAACTTCCTTAACACCTTCATCATCCAGTTTATCTGTATGTCATGTCGATTTTACCCCAAAGTATATCTCAAATCTTCCAATGCACTATTTAGTTCAAGACACTAAGAATTCTTGTCTACAGCTCTCCAAGTTGTCTTGTTTCCACTTTCTATCATTTTCTAAATTATTTTTTATTAACAGTAACGAGAATATTTAAAAATATAATTATGTATTTTTTTCTTATATTAAAATCCTGCAGTGATTTCTCATTATATAATAAAACACGCAAATCCTGAACATGTTCCCCTAGGCTGCATAGGTTCTTGCCCCTACCACATTTTTTTTTTAAACCTCTTCTGATACCATTTTCCTGCCTGCTTACCCACATAGAGACATTCACATGTGCTGTTTCCCCAGAGAGAAATCTCTTCTGAGTCATTATTGGCTAAATATTTATATTTATAATTTAGGTCTGAGCTAATTTTGACTTCAGAGAGAAATTTTATGGCCACAAATTTAAATTATGACCTCTCTAATATTTTCATTTTTTTTATTCCTATTCTTTGACTTGCTATACAATTTGTCAGTGAGGTACACAGAGAGCCCATTAGCAAACAAATAGCTGGCCAGCCATGTGCATGTGTTGTTTCATGTCTCATTCCCCGCAAGATGATGAGGTATATAAGGACTAGTATACAGGGAACAAGTGACACAGGACCCGTTGCCATTTTTTCGTCTCATTTTCTCTAGTATCTAACATTGTAATTGAAATAGTAATAATAAAATATTTATCTGTTGAAATAACAAAAGAATGGATTGTGTTCATTCTCAGTAGCATAAACTTACAAAGCATGGTGCAAAAAGTTACATCTGCATATTCATTCTCAAGGTGTTTAGCCATGCAAGTTAGTTCATGATGCAAGACAACTTTTCTTTTTCACAGTAATCCAGTTGGAAATTAGAAAAACAGGTAAAGAAATACAATAAGGGAAAGATCAGCAATACTGCTCTCCTCACCCTCCTTCAAGAAAACCAATCATAGTATTTTCTTTTTCTTTTTGACATTTTTACTGTGTGTGTGCACATAGGTACACTATAGTTCATCTATTCAACAAAATTTATTGAAGGCTTTGTGTTTAGCACTGAGTCAGCTCTGGCGAAAACAGGATGAATAAGAGCATTACAAAGCTCATAGTCTAAGGCAAAAATAGGATTCAAATGCTGTCACAAGGAACTTTGGTGTTTTATTAAATCAGATTTTTTTTTTTTAAGAAAAGGAAAAGTCTTCTGTATACATATCCATCATTACTAAAAAAAAAAAAAAAGTGAGCTGTCTTGAAAGATCCAGGATCATGGAATTTTTTATAACCAGACTTTTGAAATAAGTGAATACAACCACTATGAATAAAATCATTTGTCTTGGGAGAGATGGAATCTAACACTGATGACCTTATGAGCTAGCCTCTAGAAGTTTTGTGCTAAATCCATCTAAATTCTAAAACCACTAGACAACCTGACATAGCACATGGTGGGCCCTCTGCCTGCAAGCTTTCTTCCTCTTTCTCTTGCAGACTCAGCTCATGGGTGCTCTCCTCATGCTCCTGTGACTATAAATCTATGCCCTTTTATTATATTATCATATTTTAACTTATTGCCTTCTTTATTAATCTGTAAACTTTATTAAGATAGAGGTAGTATTTTTATTTCTTTATTTTTATTTTAGTGGTAGGCAAATAAGCATGAGTGAATTTAATAAATATTGAAGAAAAATTTGAAGACAGTATGAAAGGTATCATATTCTGTTTTTATACTGTAAAAATTAGAAAGGACTATGAAATATAGACTGGAAAACACAATGACATATTATTTAACATCTTTTAGCACAAAGAACCAAAACAAAACATAAAATAAAGTAAAATCAAGTCTTGTGCCAACAATACTTGAAAACTTATTAGTTGGAGCCTCCTGATTTCAATTAATAAAAATGATTAAGAGAAGTATAGAACTTTAGATGACATTCTGCCCAATTGGGTGCTACATTTTTTGTTCTTGGACATGTCGTGACATATTTTCATCACTTCCTGGCTAAAATTTCTTTCTCTTTCCCCAAAATGACACACTTAACTGGGACCCTACTTAGGAACTTCTGAGAATGTCCTGAGGATGAAGGAAGAATGCCCAATAGACAAGCTAGGAATTCTGTTCCAATTTTGGAATGAGGATGGGCATATAGGCAGATCTCTCCTGGAGATTTGAAGATTTTAATAAGTAGCTCAGACTTTGGGAAGGCTTGTGTTCACAAAGAAATTCTTTGTTTCATAAATAAGACTTCTCAAGATAAGTAACACGTGGAGGTGTGACCTCCCCTCTCATGCCTGTGTCTTCTTTTAGTTAATTTATATGTGTGAGATTGTGATACATTACCTGTGAGATCCTCAGTGGGCCAAGACCCCAGCTGGCACGCCTTGCAGGTGTACTCATCAAAGACATACTCATTCTCCTTACAAGGTGTACAGGTCCAACAACAGCTGACTTCTCCCTTTCGGATCACCTAAGACAAATATTTGAAATTTAGATTAACTTTTTTGCATAGATAAAAATCCAACAATTCCATATTCCAATATGCTGTTTCACATAGCAGCAAGGGCTTTTGCTTATGTTATTTTAAATTCTATCAGATAAGCAGTATAGTTTTTAGGATTCTTAATTTTTAATTAAACTGAGGCTGAGTTTAAACAATGAGTCCAACATCATAAAGTTAGTTGGTGGCAGGGTAAGGAATTAAATTAAATGCAAGTCTTTGGATAATTAGCCTTGGATACCTGTATTTAATTAAGTAGCTATGCTTATGCTCATATGTACATACACGTAACTGCATTTGCCCCAGGATCTGGTCTGCTGCTTCTTTCCTCAAGTTAAGAACTTCTGCTCTCTGGATTTAGCAAGGCTTCCTTCCCTCCGTTAGTTGAATAATTGTGAGCAAAAAACACTGTATATTTCCTAATGTTCTAAAATCTATCCATGTTGATAAAAATAATTAGGAATTTGTATTGTGTAGAACAAGGCAAAAGATGAAGGTTTTTTCTGGAGAATATCTCTTGATCTTTCTACAAAAATCTGGTTCAACAATTCAACCCATTCTTTCCTATTCCAGTAGCTTTCTTTCGTTTGAAGGTAGATGAGGTCATTGAGACTATTACATACCTCTTAATCTATCTGATTTTTTTAGGGTAATGGAAAATAATTGAAGTAATTTAACAGTTGAAAGAGTCACAGACGTTATTCTTTCAAAATAGATGTACCTTTTCTCCCCTATCATTGGTGCATGAAAAGCCTCTGTGGAATAGACAGCATTCATTAAATGTTCTTTTAAATAATTAAAACTGTGATTAATACTCAGCAATAACCAGACATAGTAATGATTACACTTTATATTCCTAGTCTTAGATACTGACCCTAGTAATGTCCTTTGATAATTACATCAGCTAGATACATATAGCCAAATATAATTGTAAGCTGACAACTTTTTTTTGTTGTTGTTGTTGTTGTTTTTTACATTTTGTAGTATTTCTTATACTGACTCTTAAAACTACAACAATACAAGTAGGGAATAAGGGCCTGAAATATCTTTTCCCTAAAGTAACTAAATAAGTGAGGCAAATTGCTCCTTGGACCTGATTAAAGTATTCTTCATTATAATTTCAACTATTTCCAGGCTCTTTGTACATGTCACATACTGTTATCCCATTAAAACACTAGAATGGCTCTGTATGAAGTAGCTGGTTTATTTTATTCATTTTCTTGGGGGAGAAAACTAAGGTATAGTTAACTCACATAGCATGTTGGGGTAAATGAGGGATCAAACAATATGTGTTAGACTTCAAAGGCTCATGCTTATACATATTGAGTCTTGTTGGAAGATAGACTGTGTGATATTTTGAGAGAGGCAAGGGAAAGCGTGCTGGCTTGGGAATCAAGTGACAGCAGGTTCTAGTCTTACTTATAGCCACTCAGTACTTGTGTAGCCTTGAACGGTCCTCCAGCTAATGCTCAGTTTCTTTTAACTGGACCTATTGCTTTTACCATAATAATATCTACCTTATAGGATTTTCTTAGGATTATATAAAACATCACAGAGATTTGTAAAGTGTAGAACACTCTTAATAATTTTACCCATTTCATTAATAATGTGCACATATGCCGATAGATAGAAATAAAGAATTTTATTTTCAAGGCATACCACACTTGGCAAAACTATCCTTGAACAATTATTAGATTTTGTAATGCAAACAGGCATACTGCAAAGCTGAAGAAGTCTCTTTTAGACCTTAGCAGGGTTGGCAAATAAAAGCAGCTACATTTCCCTCTACTGGAAATCTATTGACTTCTCGTGGTTCAGTTTTCATTGGTTTGTGAATTTCAGGTTTTTATTAAAATAAGTTAATGCCTTTTTCCAAGAAAATTTCCAATATTACAATCTCTTTTTGAATCAATAGTGACAACTTAATATGGCTTCCTCTGATTATTTATAACTTATTTGTTTTACGTTTTCATACTTTATGGTCTGTTTCACATTTCCTTTGAACACAAGGTAGTGACAATTCTTTTTCATGGCAATTTAACATCTTGGAAGTAGCGGTGCTTTCTTTTTTATTTCTTTTATTTTTTGAGACAGAATCTTGCTTTGTTGCCCAGGCTGAAGTGCAGTGGCACCATCTTGGCTCACTGAAGCCTTGACTTCCCCAGCTTGAGAGAACCTCCCACCTCAGCTTCCTAAGTAGCTGGGACTACAAACGTGTGCCACCATGCCCAGTTATTTTTTATTTATTTATTTATTTTGGAGAGGTGGGCTCTCACTAAGTTGCCTAGGCTGATCTTGAACTCCTGAGCTCAAGGGATTCTCCCACCTCAGCCTTCTAAAACTTTGGGATTATACTCATGAGCCACTATACCCAGCCATCAGTGCTTTCTTTATGAATAACAATATATAACATATCTGAACCTTTACTAGACTAAATTCTTTCATGGAAACTAAGTTTACAAACTTGGAACAATGCCATGAGATGTTGATATTATGAATGAAATTGCTCAGTTACAATCTTAAACCATATTAAGAAAATCTTGTAAATTGTATATTTAACAGAGTGAAAATGATATCGGGTTAGGACAATGGGGTTTGGGATTTTTAAAAAAGGACTAAACAAATATTACAAAATAACCAGAATTAAAAATATGATAGGGAATCAAATTCTTCTGTTACATAAATTATTCCCTATAGAATAGAGTAGAAAAGTATATATAAAGAAATCTCTCAAATCAGTCATTCAGCATTTAGAAATTACATTTCAAAAGGTATGGCTGTGAAGGATCAAAAATGAACAAAATTATATGATAATTTGCACTGTGTAATCTTTCTACAGGAAGCACTGGAAATTATGAATATTGATATTCTGAATGGGTATATAAATAATTGTACATGAATTTAGACCTTTCACATGAAGAGTTTATCTGCAAGATAATTGGCCAAGATGCAAACCTCTTTTGTCTTGATACAACAAGTGTTGGCCAATGTTTTTTTGTGCAAAAGACCAAATAATAAAAATTTGGGCTTTGGGCCATACAGTCTCTATTGAAACTCAGCAACTCAGTTAGCCAGCTCTGCCACTATAGCAGGAAAGTAGCCATGGACAATGTATAAACAAATGAGTCTGGCTGTATTTTAATAAAACTTTATTTACACAAACAGGCAGTAGTTCAGATTTAGTCTGTGGGCCATAGTTTACCAGCTGTATACCATAATAAGACATACAGAAAATTTCAGATACCTTACTTTTTTTTTTTGTTTGTTTGTTTGTTTGTTTTTGTTTTTGGTTTTTTTTTTGAGACGGAGTTTCACTCTTGTTACCCAGGCTGGAGTGCAATGGCGTGATCTCGGCTCACCGCAACCTCTGCCTCCTGGGTTCAGGCAATTCTCCTGCCTCAGCCTCCTGAGTAGCTGGGATTACAGGCACGTGCCACCATGCCCAGCTAATTTTTTTGTATTTTCAGTAGAGACGGGGTTTCACCTTGTTGACCAGGATGGCCTCGATCTCTTGACCTCGTGATCCACCCGCCTCGGCCTCCCAAAGTGCTGGGATTACAGGCTTGAGCCACCGCGCCCGACCGATACCTAATGTTTTGAGACATTTGGCAGTATTAACATACTTATTTTTATTTTTTCTGCTCTTATGGTTTCCAAATTTTCAGACCTACCCTTTGAGGGCCTTACTATCAGTACTGAAATATTGCAGCTTCACTCTTAATCACAGATGAACAAACACATGAAATGTCTTCTAAACAGAGTGAAGGTAAGGCTGATTGAAAAGACTAACTCTAACAGCTCTGGGAATACACTACCCAAAATGTGGTATTCAAGGTTTGATGAGCAAGTAAGTTATTTTGATATCATTTTTCCTACTGCATTGCACACCAATGCTGCCCTCTCCCTGCTTTTATTATATCTTTGTCTTCTTTTCCTTCATTGAATTTTCATTTCCTGTAAGTGTGGTCAGATCTTCTTTAGCCTAAGGGTAATTTTTTAAATGTCCTTATATTACGGAATTATCTCTTACATAGTTTTCACCACATACTTCTTTGTCTTACACTTTTTTTTCAATTGACGCATGATAATATGTATGTACACATAATAGTACATATTTATTGGGTACATGGTGATGTTTTGATACATATAAGGTATAGTGATTAGGGTAATTAGCATAGGCATCATGTCAAAAATTTATTATTTCTTTATGTTAGGAATGTTCAGTATCCTCCTTCTAACTATTTGAAACTATAAATTACTGTTAACTATATTCATCCTACCATGCTAAAGAACACTAGAATTTATTCCACCTACCTAGCTGTGATTCTGCTTCCTTTAACAAAGCTCTCCCTATTCCTCTCTTTCTCCTTACCTTCCCACCCTCTAGTATTTTCTGTTCTAATTTTTACTTCTGTGAGATCGACATTTTATATCTTGCATATGTAAGTGAGAACATGTGACATTTAATTTTCTGTCCCTGGCTTATCACTTAACATTCTGTTCTCCAGTTCCATCCACGTTGCTGTGAATGACAGGATTTCGTTCTTTTTTATGGTTAAGTAGTATACTGTTATGTAGATATACTACATTTTCTTTACTCATCTTGATACTCAATTGCCATTATATTCTGTTCAACCTGGCAGACCCAGATGAAGGGCGAACCCTGTTTTCATGTCTTTCTCTCATCGTTCCTCTTCTTTGACCTTTCTCTTCTGCTGACTGCCATCGTATATGACAGTGAGTTCTCTGATTGTCTCTCTGCACGTGTTGCTGCTCAGCCGCTACCTCTTCCTTTTTTACGCTTTGAAAGAAATTCTCCAAGGTATATTCTTGGTCCATATTTATTTTTTATTTACGTTTTTAAGTTCTGCAGTTTTATGTATTCTAATAGCTTCAACTTTAACTTTATTCGATCAATTCCTAAATCTGTATTGTTAGCCTTATTTTTCATTGCTGTAGACCAGACTTTTAATCACTGGATGGCTATACCAAAACAACATTCCCCCAAACTATCCTGTTACCTTTTCTCTAAATCCATACCCATTTTTCTCTTCCTGGCAATGCCACCTTTCAGTTACTAACACTTAGAATTGAAGTTGATTGCGTTGACTTCTCTTGTGCAACTTGACATCAAATTATTAGTAGTCAGCCTGATTGAATCAGTGTCTGTAATGCTTTCTCCAAACATGTCTTCTGGCCCCTTTTCACTGTATTTCTTCCCTAATTCAAGGCCTTGTTACCACCATCACAGCATCCTTCTAACTTGTCTGTTCTTTGTTGTGTTGTAACTCTATTCATCTTCCTTACCACAGCTCAACTTATGCCGACATCCTGGTCAGATTTATTCTCTGACTTCTGTTTAATGAAAATTAAGTGCAATGTATTTAGTTTGATGTTAAAAACTCCACAAATCCAGGTTCAACTTATTTCAACTTTCTCTTTCATAATAACCATTTAGAGCAATGCACCTAGATTATTCACTTGTTGCTGGACAATCTTCAGCTGACCACTTTTGTCCCTTTTCTTTTATTGTTCTATGTAAATGTTTTCTTCCTGAAATCATACTCATTTTTTTATGGTCCAGTGTTTGACATTTTATTCAGAAGAAATCCCTCTATCCTTTTTGTACACACTTACATAGCCCTCGTCTTTCCTGTCTTAATGAAGTCATCACATTTTACATGATGTTGCTTCTCAGTGTCCATATTTTTCCTCACTTAGACTGTAAATCTTCTGATAATAAAGGGTGTCCCATTTATTTTTGCCTCATCAATATTAACTATTAATTTCTATTACTCTTCCGTCTTACTCTTAATTGATGCCTGACTATTTTTCTTTAAACCCATAATCCACAACACGGTTTTAGCTGTTCTTTTCTAATGGATGGGCACCATATCCTTTTAATCAGCTTGATAAGGTACCCATAACCTATCCAAATAATGAAATGGTTCAGTTGTTATTTTTTTTATTTTTATTTTTATTTTTTTTTGAGACGGAGTTTTGCTCTTGTTACCCAGGCTGGAGTGCAATGGCGCGATCTCAGCTTACCGCAACCTCCGCCTCCTGGGTTCAGGCAATTCTCCTGCCTCAGCCTCCTGAGTAGCTGGGATTACAGGCGTGCACCACCACGCCCAGCTAATTTTTTGTATTTTTTAGTAGAGACAGGGTTTCACCATGTTGACCAGGATGGTCTCGATCTCTTGACCTCGTGATCCACCCGCCTCGGCCTCCCAGAGTGCTGGGATTACAGACTTGAGCCACCGCGCCTGGCCCTTCAGTTGTTATTAAAGCATGCCCAGTATTTGGGCAAAACCAGAATCCAATAAATTACACTGTCACCTAATACCTATGGCTTTATGGGAAGCCATGAAGAATAAGGGTAAAGTGATAAAGCTGGTAAGTAGATCAAGGAATAAAAAGCCAGAAGAATTCTGAGAACAGAGGGCAAGAAACATCTAGTTACGATTCAAGGTCGGAACTGAAGTTCAAATCAAAAACGGATGTTGCTTCAAGGATCAGGAGCTGAACTGTCTATCAGAGCCCCTAGTATATGGTGATCAAATGAGGGGCAGTTAGAGATAAACATTGGGTTAAGCAAGAAAAGCCAGGACCTAGAAATATTCTAGGTGTTCACAGTAATTAAATAAAACAAGACAGACCATGTGGCTTTAAATTTCCTAGCTTAGTATGTTCCAGGATTCCCAGTACAGAAAGCATCTCTGGAAATTAAGGTGAGAAGAAAATGCCACTCTGAAGTTCCTGTGCTATGCAGAATGTTTCCCAGAGAAATATCTGAGAAATCAAGCAGAGTTAGCTGGCCAGGGGCTACATCAAGTTCTTTAATTCCCTCAAAGCAACTTAACCACATACAATGTGTTTTAAAATGAAACCTCCAAGCAGCTAAAACAAACTTTCAACTAAGATTCAGTTTAACAAACAGAAGCTATACTGTGGCTTTAGGAACTAGGCCACTGACTATCTAAAAACCCAGCTTGCCCACTTGAAGTTAACCTCTAGAAACATTAGTGATCTGTGAAGTTTTCACCATTAAAACAGTGTTTTATCTTGCAAATCATGCTTGTTCTTCTCTTTGCTCTGCAGTTACGAATTTATTACCTTTCTGCATTTGATTATTTCCAGTGATTTTTTGTTGTTGTTGTTTTTAACATTCTCTTCAGTAATGCAAATTTGTGCCTCCTACTCCCTTAAACCCTTCTTAGTAAATAATGTTAACCTTCCAATAGAAAGAAGTGGAGTGCATTATCATTTAAGAACTATTTATCTAGCATTCTTACAAAGAAAGCTATGGAGCCACCTTATATATTTGAAATTCTCTAAAGACCCTGACTTTCCATTAAAATATACTTTTATATATACTTTCTGTGAAGAATTCACTGAAGCATGAATCACCTTATAAAGAGAAGCTAAAATATATCAAAATGTACATAAGTATAGGTAATCTATATAAACATACTACGTCTTCCAAATCTAGAGCATACGCTGGTATAGACTGTATTACAATCCAGCTAAGTTTGAAATCTTGTTTTAACACATTGCTCAGTTTTAAGTCTCAGTTGACAAATCACAGGACCACATCAGAAACTGCTCGGCAGTTGGCTGAGGAAAACTTAACTTCCAAAGGCTCAAAGTGGTCCTCCAGAGACTGTTACACTACCTCAGGGAATTTAATTTAGGAAAGGCCACTATTAAGGGACACTTTGAGTATAAAGACAGGTGCACTCACAAAGTACAGCCAGATAAATGCTTGAGTTTATCTTTGAATCTATAGATAATGCATTAGAATAAAAATTAATGAATTCATACACCTTTCAAAAGGAAAAACCGAGGAAGAAGTAGCAATAAAGTTATAAATGATAATGATCAGATGAAATGATTTAGAGAAGGCTTGTCTGGGTCTCAAAGAGACTAGGACTCAGCAAATGGTCAAAAGGAAGCATGATGTGTTCTTACTTTGGACACAAAATAATGCTCAGTTCTATATGGCCAAACATCATTCTCTTTTTGCTACATAAATCTTTTTATTTTTAATTACTGACGAAATGCTTTACTGAAACTCCACTCCGGGCCTTTGTTTTGGGATCTGTTAGTTTCATTGCTACCTCCTGGTTGCTGTCCTTTCAGGCCTCCTGCTGCCTTCCTGCTGTCCTCTGATTCTTCTGTTTCCGTCCCGCTGTCCCCTGAAACCTCCATATTCTTCCCGTGGTCCTTCCAGCTCTGGTTGCTCTGTGGCCACCGAGCGCTGCCAGTGTCGTGAATCGTGCCATTTCTCCTGTATTTCTGTTACTGATGCAGTAGGTACATCAAAACAAACACCCAGCTTTCCTTTGGGGAAAACCATTCCCTTCACTTTGGAATCAGTCTTCTCACCCAGATGCTCTTTAAGTTCTTTCCATGCATAAACTAATATTTGGCATTTCACTTAAGCATCAGAAGATCATGGTCACAATACCCACATTGAGTTGATCAAGGAGTGGTGGTCTATGAATGTGACACCTGAAATATGGGTCAGTGCTGCTGCCAGAGTTTCCCCAGCTTTCTTCTCTTCTATCAGCTTCTCCACTGATTGCTTGAGATGTCTAATGGCAGTGAGAGGCACGGAATCCAAAAGCCTGGTGGCATCTTTGCTGGAAGCTTTTATTATTCCTGTTGCAGAAGGAACACCTTCGTTTGAACTTAATTCTTGCCTTTTGCTCCACTTGTTCTAACTGATACTCTCCCTTGTGCTGCTAAAGGCAGATGCACACTCCTGTCCTTCCAGCTCTGGCCATCCACTCAGATAGATGAATGTAGGACTCTACATCCTTTGGTGGAGAGCTTTGTATAACCAAATCAACCTCAGGGATGTCTAATGGGTGTTCAGCAACATTGATTGCCACCAAAACTCCAAAACTACCATTTCTAAAGCCTTTCTGGGTGATTTCCCTTTGCTTCTGTGGAATGTCTCTATGCAATAACTGGGTATCCTGCTTTTTAGCCAAATTCTGGGACAGCTCCTGGGCTTCTTTCTTGGTTTTACAAAAGATGATAGTGCATCCTTGATAACCACTATATACTCACATGACATCCCCATAACTGCTGCCCTCTGAGTCTGGTGGCACTTAATAGCCAGATGCTCTACAGTTACTGCTGTTTTCTGAGTCTTTTTACCAATCAGGTCCACCTGTTCATATGTAGATTTCATGTATTTCTTGGCAATATTAAACACCCAATGAGGGCAAGCTGCAGAAGGAAGCAATGTTTGGGGATTGCCTTCAGAATCTTTCTTGTATGCTGCACTTAAAATTTCTTTCACTTGATCAGCAAATCCCATATCCAACATCTGGTCAACTTCATCCAGGACAACACGCTTAAGTTTGGTGAGACCTAGTTTGCCATTCCGTATGTGGACTTTGATACGACCTGATGTCCCAACCAGGATATCAATCCCATTCCTCATGTGTTCAAATTGACCTCCATAAGGAGTTCCAGCATAAAAACAAGCCACTGGCAGCTTTTTCGTGATGTCACTGAAGTCTTTGCTTACTTGATTTGCCAACTGTCTTATAGGTACACGAACCAGTACCTGAGGGGGACAACCTCGCTTCTGGTCTTGCAGTCCCCCATGAAGTTTCTCAATCAAAGGGATGGCAAAGGAGAATATCGTTCCAGTTCCTACCTGTGCCTGTGCAGTTAAGTCCTTCCCACTGTAACCACGATGGAATGTCTTTGCTTGTATAAGAAACAGGAAGGTCACGCCTTGGTCTTTGAGAAGCTGAATAGTTTCTTCAGGTAGGGGAAAATTAGAGAAAGCACCATCTTTTAGTTCCACGAGTATCTCCTGCTCTATTTCACTGTTCCTTTCTTCACTGGCCCCTTCTTTGGGGTTACAGGCAAGATTCAGAATGAGGAAATTGATTCTTTAGTTTAGGGCTTTTCTCTGCAGTTTCTCCATGCTTTTCCTTTTCTTTCTTCATCTTCTTGGGCTTAGAAGCATGTATTTCTTTCTCAGAAGGCTCCTCATTTTTTGTAACTTTTTTGGTTTTAGAAGAAACGGCATCCTTTTCAATGGGCTCCTTTTTCTTTCTCAAACTTTTGGTTTTAGGAGAAATGCCATCTTGAGATGGCTCCTCTTTCTTTTTTGCTTTTTTTTGATTTTGGATAATTCATATCAACTTCAGAAGGCTCTGCTTTCTTTCTAATTTGTTTAGCTTTAGGGGAAACAGTTTCTTCCTCTTCTGCTGTCTCTTCAGTCTTACCAGATTTTGGCTTCTCTTTTATCTCTGTTTACTTTCATAGTATCTCTGCTTTTTCCATTGCGATGTCTGATTCCAAACCAATGTCACTATGGAGTTTTCTGGGCGTCTTCAGTGTAGGCTGCCCAGGCCAACTAGTCTTCTCAACCGTATTGAATATTTATTAAATTAGAATGAATAAATTAAACTAGAATGAATGTCTTTTCTAATTGTGCACTTTATTCCCAGGAACCCATATCTTTAAAGGCTCGTTTAAGTAGAAAGGGTGTGGGCAAATATGACTCATCAATTGGTTCCATCAAACCAACTACTAAGACTATTATGAGTTGCATCCGAGATTTCACAAGGAATGAGTGAGAATTTCTAACATTAGAAGCTTACAATATAAAAGGTAAAATAAGTGTCTAAAATTTTAGAAAATAGCCAGTGATCATGAACACTGTTTACAACAAAAATGAAAGAAACATAGATGCCATTTTACCTTGATCTGGCCTTTCTCACATGGTTCACTGCACACGGATCTGATGATGTTGCTTTTCTTGGACCATACTTCACTGTCATCCATTTTTAATTCTCCATTGTCCCAACTTCCAACATTGATGTAATCAAAATAGTCTTTTCCCATTTCCTTGAAATTCATTATTTCATATCTTAGGAATAAGAACATGATAATTATTCAGCTAAAGATATAAATATTCAGCTATGAAAAGGCAATATATTTTATTCCCAAAAATGTCAAATAAGTAACACTGGAATTTTCCATCACAGTACACTTAGGATAACAACAACAACAAAAAAAAACTGCCTATTTCACTTTCTCTGCAGAGACCATTTTTCTACTTTCAAACTTACACCTGAAATAGAAAGTAATCCCATGTGAGAAGGTGACTTGACCTCAGCAGGATGAAAGACAGTTTTGAAATAACTTTAAGAAGTTTAAACAAGTACTACTGTTAGGCTTCTACAAAAGATAGAAAGGTTTTTGTCTCTATTCAAGTAAAATGACAAAACTTACATTGACTAACCAAGTGAGAAATTTGGTAAATCTTTAATCTTACTCTCAGCTTTAGAGGATATAGGGGTAATTTAGAGAAGACCCCATTTTACCTTTCTTACTTTATCCATTACCAATGGCTAAATTCATTATATAAAGATAATTTCAAGAGCGACATTTAAAAAAGTTTGAAAATAGCTTCTAAAGCACCTCATGCAATGTAAAAATGCTGGAAGAGAGAAGTTCCTTGTGAGTTCTCAGCCTTTGCTAGCTATTGTTTTTTGAGTATGTGTATAGAAATATAAAGAGAGAAAATCAATGTGCTTACTTACAAGTCTTTTCTTATAATTAAGCTGATTTCTAGAGAAGAACCTCTGAAATAATTTTCGAATTTGAGGATATTAGATAAGCAATACTACCACTGTCTCAGTTTCTATAGGTATGACTCAGGTACACACTGTATTCACATAGTATTTTATATGTTTTATCCCCTCAGGACTTATAGTACTGACAGACAGACATATAAATGGCTCCTCTGACCTCCTATGTTCAGCATATGTAGCTATCTGGAAATCAATATGAATGGAAAATGTTCTAGCTTTTGGATTCAAGTGACGAGATTACTATACTCAAACCAGTGTTCTGTACACAAATACTGAGAACAAAACTGGTATCAATCTATTGAAACCTATGTTATAAAACGATGCCATTCTGTTTTGATTCCCAATCACAGTTTTTTACAGTAGCTTCGCCCCCCCCACCCCAGAATATAACCTCATTCTTGTTTTGTTGGTTGTTCAGTAACTTGAGCATTTTCCTGCAGTGTTGGTAATCAGTAACAATTTGTGGTAACTGTCTAAATTCTACTTCTAAATCAAAAACACCAATTTATAGGATACTTTCCTTCCCTCTTGGTCACAATTATCCCATGGCCTCTGTGTATGCAATGAGTTGTTATATTAGAATACAGAGCACTGAGGTAAAAATAACTCATGTATTATGTCATTTGCTACTTGAAATACATGGGCTTTAAGTATTCAAGGGTTGACTTTCTATGACCAAATAACCTTTGAAGATTATAGGATGGGAGAAAGAGAAACGTCGGTGTCTGACTTGTTTCTTTGCTGCTAATATGAAGAGATATGAGGGTGTCATTCCTCAAAAAATGAGCTGTCAATCCCATTTCTAGCAATTTGTAACTCTGAAAAGTTTAGTTCAAACTGTTAATTTTACAGATGATGGAACTGAAGCTCAGTGAGATTAATTATTACAAGCAGACTGCAGAGTATGCAACTGTCAGAGCCAGGACCTAAAGTAAGCCTTTAGATTTCAAGTCTGTGGCTCCTTCCTCTTTATTAGACTGCTCCAAATCCTGGGCACTGCTCCAAATCCTGGCTAGAGCTAAGAGATTGTATTTTCCTTGCTTAAATATTGTAAAAATTTGAACCAATTTATATTTGAAGTCCTTTTTCTCTATATCCACACCTCTTTACGTATGACAACTCATAAAACGTAAAAGGATCCAGAATTTTTGAAAAATAAACATGAACACTCTATAGATTGGAAAATGTCACATTTGTCAGGGAACTCATTTTAAGGAAAGTTAAACCTTAATTTCAGTTCGACTCAATAAACTTGTTAAAATTACATTAGTAGTAATGAACTCTCCCTTTGGAATTAGCCTTTAGATTTCTGGTTATTGTTTCTTACTACAAGACAAACACAAAGAGGTATTATCACTCATGGCTATAGCTGTGAAAATAGAACATTGCTTTAAATATCTTTTTTTAGTATACTACAAAAAGAAATAGATGAGAATATATCACCACAAAAGACTATTCTCCACTTCACTTGTGAGTTGGTATGAGCCCTTTTAATTTTCAGAGATAGAATATAGCTTTTATTCTCCATCAAAAGGGGAAAAAAGTGAATGCTTAAAACATACTAATATGTAACTTTTAGGTAAGACTCAAAAGACATAATGACGTCCTGCAATCTTTAGCTGTGAGTCAATCTAGAAGACTGTATTTTGTTTTTCAACAAATAACAGTAATTCAGTTATCTGTTTTTGATGACTTTAGTAAAGATCCAAGTGGCACATATTCAGTGTTAGAAGCAAAGATTAGTGTGTCATTCCAGTCACAAGACTGTTTAATATAAATCTCCAGCCCTGTTTCTCTTTTTTCTTTTTCCGATTCCCTTCCTCCTGTTTATCCCTCCCTCCCTTCTCTTCTTCCTCGATCATCCTCCTCCTCCTCTTCTCTCTCTCGCCTCCTCTTCTGGCCTTTCTTTCTCATTGCACCTCTTGGTTTCTATATTTCTTTGCTTCTGAAATGTTTTTCTCAGCATAGTGTCTTTATGTAATCTGTTTTCTTTAATACCTGTCTCTTCCTTCCCCTTACTCTCTACCTTCCCATGTCTGCTCTTCCTTAAGTGGCCAGAATTTAAACCTAAATATTTTAAATAAATTTAAAAATAAATTTTATATATTGTTCAAAATCAAAATAAAATATATTACAACAACAAAAAGTTTTGTTAAAACAAGGAAGACTGGAGAAAGGCAGTGTTCAACTGAACAGAAATAAGGAAGTGTCTAAATGGCTAAAACTCTGAAAATTCCAGCAGATTATCTTCAGATGATAGTCAGGGGTTTATTCAAGAGATTGAAACATGGTTGTTAGAGAAAGTGAAAAATCACGTGGAGGGGGCTGCAGAGTATTGCACTGATGCGGCTCCTAAGGCTCTCTCAATTGATAATTCTGATGCTAAAGTGCTTTGGTTAAAAAAAAAAAAAGTGCAGTTCTTAAACATGTGCTAAATTATCTGTGGGTTGGCATAATAGATAACGCCCATTCAACAAAGCAATTACAATGATCTGTACCTTTAGGGTTGGATAATCACAGAGTTAAGCTTTAGTTTGACCAAAAACATGAATGGCACCTAATAATAGAACACTTTCATACTATATATTAATACATTGAACCATTTCAAATGTAATATAAGAAAAAAAAAAACCTAAGGTAAAGTTTAACTTGATGATTGTCCCTGAGATTTGCATAATGTCCTTGCCCTGTTATTTAATTGACAGTGAAACATTGAGCACGTCTCTTTCTTTCTATGACACTCAGGGGTTTTACTGGGAAAATCTGAATGTTGAAACAGACCATCTGTTTCTTTATGAACCTTCTATGAGCAGGGCCATATATTCAGAGTCATTGTGCACACAAAGTCATGATCTGCCATTTCTACTGTTCTAACCTCTATTTTCTATTTACCACATGTGTTGTGCTCCTCTGTTCTTTTTTCCCCTGCATTATTTTGGGTTAATCTTTCTTACTTAATTTCTCTTTTTATATCTATTTTAAATACGCTTCTTTGTATTAAAATTTTAGTGGTTGCTCAAGGGATTACAATATGCATTTTTATTCTACCTAAAGTTAATATTGAGTCACTTAGTGTAAAATGTAAGAAACTTGGCCTTGTGCAATTTCAAATTCTTTTTCATTTTTGCCATTGTTTTAAAATATTTTGCATCTGTGTACTTACAAATCCCACAATATAATGTTTTAATTTCTTGGTTTAATTAGTCAATTGTACTCAGTCTGACATTGGCTGTCCATGTTTCCTCTGCCTAATTATGGTCAATTCCAGGCAGCAGCCACACACCTTAAACTTTAATTCTCAGTGGAGTCTATAAACCAGAGATCAGCAAACTTTTGCTGTGAGGGGATGTATGGTAAATATTTTAAGTTTGGAGATGGTCTCTACTCACCTCTGCCATTGTTGTGTACAAGCAGCTATAGCACCTAAATGAATGAGTGTCACTGTGTTCCAGAAAACCTTACTTATGAAAACAAGCAGGGGACTCCATTTGCCCTGCTTTGCAGATCACAGTTTGATGACTGATGATCTAGTCTGTTAATGGCGAAATAGTAAAGGTCCATATTTCTTATCTGTAGTTGTAAAATCATTAAAGCTCTGAAAATTACATTTTTTTTCCTAAGTCACTTGAGAGCAAAGCATGATAGTGCCTGAACTTTATCTAGTGATGAAATCTGACTGGAACTAATGTGAGACTATTAATAGTCTTGTTTATCACAATTAAAGTGAATATTTGTATGCTTTGCTGCAGAAATATTAATGTGTTTATTAAGGAGTGCTGTTACATATTATGTTAGGGACATTATATGATTGTTTAAGCTTTTGTAAATTCAAAAATTCTGGATTCTGTAACACCTGGCACCATGTTTTTCATGAGAGCATTGAGACTGATGGTAGGCTAATCAGATGTGAGATTTAAAAACAATGATTAAAACATACTTTCCAACAGTCTGCAAGTGTGTGCGGGAGTGAGCTGCCACCTCTCTCAGCTTCCTCTGTTTGGATCCTCCCCATTTAACTCTGGAATTTTTTTTTTTTTTGAGATGGAGTTTCGCTCTTGTTACCCAGGCTGGAGTGCAATGGCGCGATCTCGGCTCACCGCAACCTCCGCCTCCTGGGTTCAGGCAATTCTCCTGCCTCAGCCTCCTGAGTAGCTGGGATTACAGGCACGTGCCACCATGCCCAGCTAATTTTTTGTATTTTTAGTAGAGATGGGGTTTCACCATGTTGACCAGGATGGTCTCGATCTCTCGACCTCGTGATCCACCCGCCTCGGCCTCCCAAAGTGCTGGGATTACAGGCTTGAGCCACCGCGCCCGGCTTAACTCTGGAATTTTGGAGGATTCCTTAATCACTCAGGCTCCTTTGGTTTCTCACCCAGCCTGGATGGGTGAGAAATGCCTTTGATCCAGTAGAAGGCTTCTACTCCACAAAAATAACCTAATGTCTACAGATGAATTTCTCAACATACAGTGTTTTAAAAATTTTGATCCTGGTTGACCAATTGGCAAGCTATTGTATAGGGATAGAGGTTGAAGCCCAGGAGACAGAATAAAAATTTTGACTCCGTCATTTACTAGACTGTGTCTTTGGGCAAGTCACTGGACTTTTGTAAGCCTTGGTTTTCTTTAACTGGAAAAAAGAGTGGTAACAATACATACCTCATAGGATTAAAAAGTAGAGCACTTGGCTTAGTATTTGGCTCAGAACATACAATATATGCTAGTTATATGTATTTTTTGTAAATGTAACTGGACTATTGGAAGAGAGAAAAAGTTGTAAATCACCTTTTCCTGAGTCTGGTTCATGCCCTCAGAGGCCAACTCTGATCATTTATTAATGGGTTAATGTTATACCCAAACTTAATAGTACAAGGATACACTCAGGGGAATGCTGTATTCCCAGAAATTGTTTGCAAAATTTTAAGTATATTGTTCTTGAAAGAATATATATACATTTTATCTGAGTCTCAAAGGGATTCATGTTCCAAAAAAGATTAAGAATCTTTTACAACGTATTTGGAGGATTATGAATAAGGCAGTGATGTTTGGCCTGATCCATTAAGGTTCCCCACTGGATACAGCTGGACCTTCTGAGGCATTTCCTCCCTGTCTGGTTTGTGGAATAGGTTGGGTACCTGACATAAAAACTCTTGAACTGGTGGAGCTACAGTCATCAAATTCTATCAGCAAGTCCCAAGCTAATGTCAGTATTCCAGGGATGCACATGGGAATAACAAATTGATATGCAGATATCTGAGCCCAGGCCTTGACCAGAGCCTCAGGACTGAGCTCATTGCTCAACCTGCCCTTAAAAAATGTACAGTTGTGAAGTTTTGTTTGGCTCTGAGAAAATGCTTGTATTTTTTTCTTCATGGATATACTGAACAGTCAAAAAGTAGAAAACAGCATGTGAAAAGTCAGTTTATTTTGGCAAACGGCCTGGTTGTAGCAATACTTCAAGTCTGCAGAATAGAAAAAAAAAAATCTAGGTTTTCACTTGGCTGTGTCACCTGGAACTATCACTTATAAGTCTGGCATATGAGATAGTAACAGCTGCATTTGGGATAAGCTCCAGCTCATCTCAGAATATAGAAGTGTGCTAAACCAAGGTTGCTGACAGGAGGTGTGGGCACAGGTGGTGTGAATTGTTGAGGACTCATGAAACCTCTTGGCAGGGTCAACAATAGAGTGTATTGACAGCGTTCCAAGCACAGTTGGTAAGTATGAGCTATTGCTAGAAGAGCACTTAGAGACAAAGGACCCTGATTGTTTTGATGCAAGGCTGAGTAAAGACTCAGCCCTGCTACCACTCAAAATATCATTTCAGTGACATTATTCCTTATAGATTAAAAGTGTCTATAATTCTTAAATGACTGTGTAGAGCCATTTAAGAATTTGGAGTAGAAGAGAAATGTGAATTTTCCTAAGTCCCGGGTACTCAGTAATTTCTCTGGGAACTGACTTATAATTATGAGTTTATCTTCCTCAAGCTCCTCTACAAATAATGAAAAGTCAAATTTCAGAGAAAAGAACAATTTAGTCCTCAACAAGGGAGAAAGTGCTCCAGTTGGAGAATAATAAAATAAAATATGACTTATAACTCACTCGCTGTAGGAACAGAAAACAACAAAACAGACCCTCAGCCCCATTTCTGGATTATCAGAAGTTGAATTGTTCCTGTTTCAGAATAGTTCTGTTACACAAGACGATAGCCAAATACAGGGAATAACATGACAGGCATGTACCGAGAAACCACAGAGATGATTTCTATTTATCTATGATCATGAGAGATTCCTGTCTCTTAGTTTAGGTCTCTGAAATATGATGATGATTCCCAAAGCACATTTTGGACATTAGTACCAATGCTTTTTTTCCTGGTCACAGAAATGGGGCTTCTTCTCTCTATCTTTGTTCATTTGGGATGTCAGGGCAAGGGAAACTTGGCCAGGAAACCTAGATTAACCACAAAGGAGAGAAAAAGACATTTCAGGATCAAGTGTTGGCTGTTGTTCTGCCTCTACTGTCTAAAGGATAATTGTATCAATACCTTCCTGGAGAGTCTCCATTCTCGTCGAATAGGATCGTATCTCCAGAAACCCCAGTAAAATTGGTTTTCATCAGGGATTCCAAAAGTTTCCGTCCATCAATTGGCTTCATTGCATCACAAAGTCCTGCAACCCCTGGGCAGAGGGACATCTGCATGTTGTGGAGCCCATAGGCCATCGAATAGATGGCGTTGATCACAAATCCCATTTTGGAATCTTGAACATGATGTGTTTTCAGAGTCAGAGAACCTGTTGGGAAACAAATTAGGTACAGCTTTGAGATATAAATCTACTCTCAAGACATCCCTGGGTACTGAATAATAGGTTACCTGGAATTAGAGAATGTTCTGGAGCAATTTTATCAGAGTTAGAACCAGGGTTAATACTGAGAAACAGGTATCAACATCATGAGCCTAATAGTTATCTTCTGTATTCAGGTTTTTCTTCCAAAATGCTGAAAGAAGATCTGAATCCCCAACAGTAGCAAGATCCACTTTCTTCTATAACCAAACTCCAGATATGAATGCAGGATAGAACTGTATTTCTGTATCACAAAATGTTTCTTAAGGACAGATTAATTTCATTAGTATCAGCTGTGATGTACATTTTCAGTTCAGAAATCTTCAACAAACCTCCAGTTTCTAAACTATTATGTTCTCTTACTTGACAATACTAGATATTCCACCATCTGATATAAATTTATCTATTTAGATTTATCACCCAGTAATTCTAATCTCAAAGTATATGCTCTCCATAAACTGGCCCATTTTAAATTTATAAAATATAACATTTAAACTCCTTTAATTCATTATTTAATTCAGTAAACATTTATTGGAATCAGAATATACATAAACCTCTGTAATTAATCATCTAGAGAGAAGAAAAAGGTGGTTTGAAAATGGAGCTTGCACATAAGAAACTTGTCCAATAACAGCAATAAATTATGTAAATACAGGGAAAGGTAGAATATAATAAATCTGTAAAAGATGTGGAGCTAAAATCTATAGAGGCCCAAAGGAGTGAGAAATATGCTTTCCAATAGAAGGTCCTTGGGAACATTTCACTAAGAAACTAAAGTTTGTGATTGGTATTTGATTTGACAAATATGGGCTGAGTGTCTGTGATTTCTAACTGCTCAGAACTGGCTCTGAGTGAGGGACATCATGCTGAACAAGATAGACACCATGCTTGCTCTCATTTACTTAGAGTCTAGAGGGCAAATGAGCATCTACCTGAGCAGGCAAGTGCAATGTGTTCTGACAACTGCTGAGACATGACTGAATGGTGACTCACACATGGAAGGTCTCTGAAGCTGAGGATTAGGTTAAGTATTAGCCGGACGAATGGGGAAAAAGAGTGCTCCATGCATTTTTGAAGAGTAACGGATGAGATAGTTATGTTTGGGAAACTTTAAGGAAATCAGAATGACCAACACAGAGAGTAGGAGGTAGGAGAAAAGAGAGAACTGAAATGGTAGAGGAAGGCAGAGACAAGCCATGTTGAGATTGCTGCATTTTGGCTGGACATGGTGGCTCATGCCTGTAATCCCAACACTTTGGGAGGCCGAGGTTAGTGGATCACCTGAGGTCAGGAGTTTCAGAACAGTCTGACCAACATGACAAAACCCTATCTCTACTAAAAATACAAAATTACCCAGGTATGGTGGCGTGCACCTGTAAGCCCAGCTACTCGGGAGGCGGAGGCAGGAGAATCTCTTGAACCCAGAAGGCAGAGGTTGCTGTGAGCAGAGATGGCGTCATTGCGCTCCAGCCTGGGCAACAAGAGGGAAACTCTGTCTCAAAAAAAAAAAAAAAAATGCTGCATTTTATCATAAGACCTTTGGGACCCCTTGAAGTGTTTAAGCTAGGGAGGTACATGAGAGACATGATCATATTTCTATTTCAGGAAGACCAATCTGGCAGCATTGTGGAGAAAAGGTTTAAATGGCTATAGGAGCATAAAGAACAAAATGGCTGTAAGAGTATAAAGGAGTATCCAAGGCCATTAAGAGGGAATACAGTCATCCCAGTGACAGGAGGACATGTCCTTGCCTGTGGTAGAGGCCATGATTATGGACAAAAGTATCTAGGAAGTGAAATCTGTTTCCTAGAATGAATAGGGTTGAGACATATAGGAAGAGTGTGGTAAAAAAGGTGAAAGAAGGAGCTGAAGTAAAGCCAGAGCTTATCATTTTAGAAAAAAATGTTTTCTTTAACAAAGGTGTTTTTTTGATTTTGCTTTTTTTTTTTTTTTTAAACAACAACAACAACAAACAACAACTGTCCCAAGATAGCACAGTGCTTTGCGGCTTTCCAAACTGCTGAGGCCTATTATCCCCTCTTGATTTCTGGCCCAAATACTGGCACCTTAAATTTCTCTAGGTAGTCTCTGTAGAGAAACTGGCAGAGTTCATCCTGACATAATACAAGATTGGAAATCCTGCTTCCATTTCTGGACGAGACACGGGTCCCAGGCTACACTCCAGGCAAATCTTACAGTTTCCTTCCTCACACAGACTGGATTTCTATTTCCACATTTTACCTCACACTGATGGAAATACCATTCTTCTAGTTGACAAGTCAAACACTTTGGAGTCACTTTTGACTCTTTTTCCTTAATATCTTCACAACTCTTAGGTGAATTCATCTTCAAAATTTATCTGGAATTAGACTCTTTAGCACTAATCTACTTCTACAAGACTCAGTATATACCTTCTTCTGTCTAGATTACAGCGACAATCTTGTTTTCCTCCTTTCTCCTTTTGCCCATCTTCCCTGCACCCCAGCCTGTTTGTAGCACAGTAGCCATAATAATTCCCTTAAATAGAAGTCAGATCATGACAACCCTCTGATCAAATGTTCCAGTGACTTTTTTCTTACTACTAAAAGTAAAAGCCAAAGTTCTTGCAATGGCCTTCAAACACGTATAGGAACCTGACTCATGATACTTCACCCCTTATTCCTTTTATTCTTCCTGTAAATTACTACACCCTGGACATACTGACCTTCTCCCTCATCTTCAAACATGCTAGGCATGCCCCTGCCTCTGAGTCCTTGTAATTGCTGTGTCTTCTGCCTGGAATGCTCTACCTACAAGATTTATTCAGGACAGTTCTCCAAAAGGCCTTGGACTGACCAGATTTTCCTCCCTTTCTTGTGTGTGGCTCTCAACAGCAACCGTATGATGGTCTGGTAATAGAACTTACTGATAAAGAGAGAGACTGGGTAGAATAACATGGGCTCTGTTTCAGTCTCACCAGAACAGAATGTCCTTCAATGCTTTAGCACAGTAAGTCATGTGACCCCAGGATATAACGCCCAGGGCAGGCAGCTTTCCAGGGTCCCTTATCTGCTATCCAAGTGGGTTACATGAATTTGAGACTCCATCCACCCTAGGCAACTTTCTAAGACTTGAGGGAGCAGCTCACAATGAATCCTAGGCATCTGATGTTTCTTGCTGCCTATCTGTAAGTAATAAATCCATTTCACATAACTTGCATGTGAGTATGTTCTGTCATACAAGTTGGTAACCAATGCATAGTGAGCTTGCTTCAGAAGTGCAGAGCATGTTTTCTTCCCAATTAATGTCTTTACTCAGGTATAATTATCTCTGTGAGACCTCTGAATATCCTGTCTAAATTTCATTTCTACCTCCCCCGCACCAACACTCCCTGCCTTCTTTTCTGACATTATGTTCCCTTTACCAAAACCTAACCTATATTGGATATTTTATAGATTTATCTTGTTTATTTTTACTATCTTGTTTATTGTCTGTCTCAATCACTCACTAAGCGCCATGAAAACAGATATATTTTCTTTTTTTATTTTCTACTCCACGCCTAGAACAATGTCTGGGACACAGTGGGTCCACAATAAATAATTGGTGAATGAATTAAATAACAAATTGTCTTCTCTAAACTACCCTTCTATTTTTTTCTCTCTCTAATCCTATACTAATACTAGTCCTAACCATTTTCTTTCTCCTACTTTTATTTTGGTTCAGGGGTACATGTGTAGGTTTGTTACGTGGGTAAATCGTGTTGCTGAGGATTCGTGTATAAATGATCCTGTCACCAAGGTGGTAACCATAGTACCAGGTAGCCTTCCAAACCACAGCTCCCTCCCATCCTTCCTCTTCAAGCAGTCTTCAGTATCTGTTGTTTCCATATTTATGTCCATATGTATTCAGTGTTTAGCTCCCACTTAAAAACGACAACATGTGGTAATTGGCTTTCTGTTCCTGCATTAGTTCACTGAGGATAATGGTTTTGAGCTTGATCCACGTTGCAGCAAAGGATGTGATTTTATTCTTTTTTTTTTAATGGCTGTGTAGGGTTTCATAGTGTATATGTACCACATTTTCTTTATCCAGTCCACCACTGGTGGTTATCTTGATTGATTCTATGTATTTGTTATTGTGAACAGCACTGTGATGTACTTATAAGGGCATGTCTTTTTCATAGATGAGTGTTTTCCTTTGGCCATGCACTCAGTAGTGGGATTCATGTCTATTCATATTATTTGCCCATTTTTTAATGGGGTTGTCTTTTGCTTGCTGATTTGTTCAAGTTCTTTACACATTCTAGAAATTAGACTTCGGTTACATACATAGTTTACAAATATCTTCCCCAATTCTGTAGGTTATGTGTTTACTCTGCTGATAGTTTCCTTTGCTGTGCAAAAGCCCTTTGTTTAATTAGGTCCTGTGTGTCAATTTTTCTTTTTGTTGCAGTTGTTTGGGAAATTTAGTCATAAATTCTTTGCTAAGACTAATGTTCAGAATGGTATTTCTTAGGATTTATTCTAGGGTTTATAGTTTTAGGTCTTACATTTAAGTCTTTAATCCATCTTGAGTTAATTTTTGCATATGGTGAATGGTAGGAGTTCAATTTCAGTCTTCTGCATATGACTAGCCAGCCAGTTATCCCAGCATCATTTATTGAATAGAAAGTCCTTTCCCCATTGTTTGTTATCGTTGACTTCATTAAAGATCAGTTGAGTGTGTGTGCATTAGTTTCTAGGTTCTGTATTCTGTTTCATTGGCCTGCGTGTGTGTGTGTGTGTGTGCATGTGTGTGTGTGTGTGTGTGTGTTTTCTATCACTACTGTGTTGTTTTGGTTGCTGTAGCCTTGTATTAGAGTTTGAAGCTGGGTAGTGTGATGCCTCTGGCTTTGTTCTTTTTGCTTGATTTGATATCTTTTTGATTCTATATAAATTTTGTGATAGATTTTTTTTTTTTTTTTTTTTTTGAGACGGAGTTTTGCTCTTGTTACCCAGGCTGGAGTGCAATGGCGCGATCTCGGCTCACCGCAACCTCTGCCTCCTGGGTTCAGGCAATCCTCCTGCCTCAGCCTCCTGAGTAGCTGGGATTACAGGCACGAGCCACCATGCCCAGCCAATTTTTCGTATTTTTAGTAGAGACGGGGTTTCACCATGTTGACCAGGATGGTCTTGATCTCTTAACCTCGTGATCCACCCGCCTCGGCCTCCCAAAGTGCTGGGATTACAGGCGTGAGCCACCGCGCCCGGCCCGATTTTTTTTTAATTCTGTGAAAAATGACAGTGGTGGTTTTGTAGAAATCGCCATGAATCTGTAAATTACTTTGAGCGGTATGGCCATTTTAACAATGTTCATTTTTCCTAATCACAGGCATAGAATGTTTTTCCATTTGTCTGTGTCACCTCTTATTTCTTTCAGCAGTGTTCTGTAATTCTTGTAGAGATTTTCCACTTCCTTGGTAAGTTGTATTCCTAGACATTTTATTTTTTTTGGCTATTGTAAATGAGATTGTGTCCTTGATTTTGCTCTGAGCTTGGATGTTATTTGTTCATAAAAATGCCACTGATTTTTGTACATTGATTTTGTATCCTGACACTTTACTGAAATTGTTTATCAGTTCTAGAAGCCTTCTGGTGCAATCTGTGGGGTTTTCTTAGTATAGATTAATATTCTCTGCAAGGATAAATAGTTTGACTTCCTCATTTCCTATTTGGATACCCTTTATTTCTGTCTCTTGCCTGATTGCTCTGGCTAGGACTTCTAGTACTACACTGAATACAAATGGTAAGAGAGGGCATTCTTGTCTTATTCTAGTTCTCAAAGGGAATGCTTCCAGCTTTTGCCTGTTCAGTGTGATGTTGACGGTGGGGTCATCGTAGATGGCTCTTATTATTTTGATGTATGTTACTTTGTTGCCTAATTTGTTCAGAGTTTTTAACATGAAGGGTTGTTGAATTTTACTGAAAGCTTTTTCTGCATCTATTAAAATAATCATGTGGTTTTTGTTGTCACTTCTGTTGATGTGGTGAATCACAGTAATTAATTTGCATATGTTAAACCAATCATGAATCCCAGGAATAAGGACTATTTGATGATGGTTAATTAACATTTTCATGTGCCTTTGAATTTTGTTTGCTGGTATTTTTTTGAGGATTTTTGCATCTGGGTTCATTAGGGTTATGAGCCTGTTGTATTCTTTTATTGTTGTGTCTCTGCCAGGCTTTGACATCAGGATGATGCTGGCTTTGTAGAATGAGTTAGGGAGGAGTTCTTCCTCCTTATATTTTTGGACTGATACTAGCTCTTCTTTGAACATCTGGTAGAATTTGGCTTTGACTCTATCAGGCCCAGGACTTTTTTTGTTTTTTTTTTTTTTTTGGCTAGTAGGCTTTTTATTACTGATTCAATATCACAATTTGTTATTGATTTGTTCAGAATTTTTATTTCTTCCTGGTTCAATCTTGAGAGGCTGTGTTTTTTCAGAAATTTATCTATTTCTCCTAGGTTTTCTTGTTTGTGTGCATGGTTATGTTCGTAACAGTTGCTAAGGATATTTTGTATGTCTGTGGCATCAGTTGTAATGTCATCTTTGTAATTTCTAATTGTGTTTATTTGGATCTTCTCTTTTTTTTTTTCATCAACCTAGCTAGCCGCCTATCAATCTTGTTTAAATTTTTGTTTTAATTGATGTTTTGTATGGATTTTCACATCTCAATTTTAATCATTTCGGTTCTGATTTTGATTATTTCTCATCTTCTGCTACCTTTGGTGTTGTCTTGCTTTTGTTTTTCTAGTTTCCCTTCCTTTCGTAGGTGTGACGTTAGGTTGTTAATTTGAGATCTTTCTAACTTCTTGATGTTGGCATTTGGTGCTATCAACTTTTCTCTGAACACTGCTGTAGCTGTGTCCCAAAGATACTGGTAAGTTGTGCCTCTGTTTTCATTAGTTTCAAAGAATTTTTTGATTTCTGCTTTAATTTTATTTTTTTAAAATCCCAAAGTAATTCAGGAGCACATTGTTTAACTTCCATGTAACTATACAGTTTTGATAGATTTTCTTGGTATTGATTTTTAATTTTTATTGGCCTGTGGTCCAAGAGTGTGTTTGGTGTGATGTCAGTTTCTGTGAATCTGTTTAGACTTGCTTTCTTCCTGAGCATGTGTTTATCTTAGAATTATGTGCCATGTGCAGATGAGAAGAATAAATATTCCGTTGTTTTTGGATTGAATGTTCTGTGGATGTGTAATTAGCTCTGACTGGTCAAGTGTTGAGTTTAAGTACAGCATATCTTCATTAGTTTTCTGCCCTGATCATTCATATGACATTGTCAGTTCGGTGTGGAAGTTTCCCAGTATTATTTCTGTTTTAACTTGACCCTAAGCCATGTTCTGCAACTCAGCCTCCCAACCACTGCCAGAATTCAGCAGTACGTGTTTTTCTGGCTGTTAGAAAAGGTGTTAGTTTGAGTCTCATTCTTTTATTTTTTTCTCTTATGAACAGGATATGGAGATCAGGTTTGAATCCTTGTTCTGTGTCTTCCTGGCTCTATGACTTGGACAGGTTCCTTCTATTACTTAAAATTTAATTTAATCATCTTCTAAATGATGATCCACATTTTACAAGGATAACATGAGAATTAAATGTTGTAGAAAAGTCATAAGTACCTCACACAGAGCCTGGCACAAGATGCTTCCTAAGTAGTAACTCTATCAAAATATAAACTGTAATAACCTTTAGTCACTATATATTTCTGGTCAAGACTTTAGAGTATAAAAGTAAGTGAAAGGTCTCACTTGAGGTGATGCCCATTAGACTCTCAAGAAGTAATTATTTATCTTTTTTTCTGATTTTTCTTTATGCCTTGGGACAAAGGAAAATTTGACCCTTTTAATTTGTAGATTAAATCACATTGTTTAGGGCATGGTTGCTCTTTATTGAATTAAATGGGGACAATATTGACAATTTGCATTTGCTTGGCACTTTTCAACATAATTTTACATGTATCAGTTTACGTGCCTCAACACTGTAAGATAGACATGCACAGCAGAAACTATCCACACCGTACATTTACAGAAACTGAGCTGTAGACAAGTGAAGTCAATTTTCCAAGGTCACTCAGATAGTAAAAAACAAAAGTAGACAGGAACTTCTAATGTTATGACTAGTTTTTCTGTTATACTATATTGTTATTCTTTGGAAAGAAGAAATCCCGGCATCACCTTTTTAAAAATTATTCTAAATAAGAGATATACTTAGGGAAAACAAACGGTGACAAGATTGAATGTTTCCTGGACAATTCCATATGTCTGTTCTCTCAAATAATGCCTGCTAGTACTGTGCGAGACCTGGGCCCAGGTGTGTGCAGAAGAAGCTGAGCAAAAGCAAGAGCTTAAAAACTGAAGGGTGCGTGTTTGTTCACAGTTTGTTAAATCGCTTGTTATTATTGAGCATCTGGGAAAAACTGGCCTATTTGAGGAGCATTAGGATCTTGTAGAAGTGCCTGGTGACTATTTTTCCTTATCACTCCAAGGCGTAATTGATTGCAAATTCCTTTCCCCTAAAATAATAATAATTGGAAAACCAACAAAATATCGTGAGAGAACAAATGAAAGTTAACATTTATAATTTCTTATTAAGTCATTTTGATGCTTACATATTTTACAGAAAGACATCATAACTTGTTTTAGCATTCATGAGGCATCAGGGGTTCAAGTCATAGAAATTTAAGTATAAATTCTGCCCGTGCCATTTCACCTACTTTCCAGTCTTCTTTCTCCACCAATGAAAGAAGCACATGGCTGATCTTTGACCTTCTTCAGGTAGCTGAGAGAGCTCTGTTGAAATGTGTACTAACAAAATCAGGACTTTGCAAAATGCTTTAATCTCATATAACCCATTAAGCTAGGTGCTCGTTCCACTTTAGATTTAGAAACTAAAAAAATCAAGGTTACTGTAAATAGCTAGCAATCTTAGCTTTTAAAAAAAGAAAAAAAATTGGGTCCAGCAGTGGTTGGTATCTACATTTGCAAGAGACAATTATTAATATATTAGTCTCAATGTTATAGAAGTGGGGAAGATATTAGTAAATTAAGGAATTCTCTTGCCTCTTACCTCTCAAAGCTTAGGTCCCCATCTATCTCTACTCCTTCCATAATTCTACACATAGCTAAAGGGGGTGAATCTGCAAGATGACATCACACTTTGTGGTAGAGAATGCCTCTCACCTATTAAGAGCAGCATAGCATAGCATATAGCAGCACAGATTCTGGAAGCAGACAGAAGGTCACAATCATAGCTCTGCCATTTTCTTGCTGTTCATGGTTACTAGCAAGTTAGTTAACCTCTCTGCATAAAAAATTGTTTTAAAAATATTATCTAACGAGCAGATTTAGATGATACTTAGTCAAGTATATACTAACAAAGCATTTGATATAATAAATTGGTTTACATTACCTGGTCCAGGACCCAAGTTTTGTTAATAATAACCTGATTTATTTCTTTTCATTCAAAATATAAAGATCAGGGAAAAGTATATTGCCAGAGGCATTAGCAAGTACAAATAAGTCTAATATATTGTTTGAGGAATAAATTAAATGCTGAAACTTACGGGAAGAGAAGCAGGATATGAGGCAAGAGAGATGGGGGTTGGATAAGGTAGGGCTTTAGAGTGTTTTCACCAGAGAAACCTTAGAATCTGATTTTCACTTGAAAATTTTTACTTTGCTACATGGAAAATAGAACAAGAGTGGGAAAAGGGGAAAACACAGGAAATATTGTGACAGAATGCTGAGAGATTATGGTAGCTTAGTCCAGGGTAGGATTCTGCATATATTTTCAAAGCACAGAGAATAGAATGTACTAATGGATATGGTGTGGGGTATTAGGGAAAATAAAGAATAAAGGATGAGTCCAAGTATTCAGTTAGTAAGCAGATAGTGTGCCATTAACTGAGACGTGAGAAATCACTAATACATAATTAAGTTTCCATTCTTTTTTTTTATAATACTGGTACTGATTTTTATCACATATTAAACATTCAATACAGAAATTGCCTGTTTACATAACCTGTCTCTAACCTGGATCTAAGGCTCAGTTTTGCTGTCTTGTAACATGGATAGTAATCTGTCACTGATTTCCAGGACACTATGGGCTCCCTAGAGACGAAGATTCTGTGTTATTCATAGATGTAGCCCTTGTACCTAGCATAGCACCTGACACACAATTGGCTCTATTAATATATGTTAAATACATGAATGAGGCCAAATGGATGACAGGATGCCTCAAAGAGTGTGATCCAATAACAGGTCTCATTCTCCTAATGTCAAGTCAGTTTACCAGACAGAAAACTTGTTTTGTAGAACAGCACTTGTTTAAACAACACTAAACATAGCAATGCCAATTTACAGAAGGATCTGTTAGCTGGATCAGACAATCCCATTAAGCACTCTCATGTATTTTCACCATCTAACAGAACTACATGGGAAAAATTTTGGTCCAATCAAGATGGAGTAAGTATAGTCTACTCTGCTTTTCCCACTAAATACAGCTAAAAACCCTGGACAGAACTGGGGCAGCTAGGTGAGAACTCTGAAAAATAAGTGGTAACAAGTGGATTGGGGAAAAATAATAGAACTCAAAACACCACTAAATCATGCATGAGTTTCTTGGATTTTTTTCTTCAGTATCTTCAGATTTGGACTCAAAAGCAGTCCAAATCATGGAACTGTGTACCAGATGCAAGCAGAAAAATCTCCAAGAGAAGTCCTTGATTTAAAGTCTGAGGACTAGAAATAGCACCCTACAAACCAGGGAGAGTGGTGAAAGTTCTATTTTTGTGTTTTGTTTTCTTCTGTTCAAGCCCCTAGGTAACCCTGGCAAGGTGATTATAGGAAGTGGTAGTGGCAAAGGTAACAGTGGCTGGGTGGACGCTTATAACTCTAAGGTTGGAAACCCTTCTCTGTGACCAAACGGACTGTATCTCAAAAGTGTCAGGAGGAATTCTCTGTTGTTTTGTTCCTTTCTCTAGCCTTCCCCACTTGGTTCTCAGGGCAATGTGGTCTCAGAGACAGTAAGTGAGAAACAGAGATGAAAACTAAAGTCTTAGATTTCTAGCCAGAGGACCAGGGAATGGCAGGGAAAGACTGGAACCCGTAGTGGGACAGGGGGACAGTAGGGCAGCGAGTCAGGGATTGCTAAGAAAGTGGTCCTATAACACTGAGTGTGAACTCCTAGTTCCCGCTCCAAGTTGTATAGTCATTGATTTGACTTTAGTCAGCATACTAACCTTTTGAGAACTAAATTACGCGATGGAACAATGTCAGGGCTAAAGACCGACCGCTCGATGAGGCATATGTGTGATAAACTTTGATAGCATTGCTAAGGTTTTGAAAATTGACGGTTGGAGGTGCGGCCTAGGAAGGAAAGTAGGTACTTGCAGACTAAAGCTAACCAGGTTGTTTGCCTAAACTTAAAAAAAAAAAAAAATCGATATTCTCCATTAGATTTAAACAGCACCAAAAATTATGTAACATTTTATTTGAAATGTCCAGAATAAGGTAATTGTATACAATGATTTGAGAGTAAAGTAAAGAGCCCAGAAACTATTGATGATCTTCTGGCTTCATTTCTAAACTCAGATTTTTGATAACATCTTTCTTTACATGATTTATTAGAACTCATTGAATTATAGTATTTTGTTCTTGCTGCTTTGGTCCTAGAGAGAAATTCTGGCCCATTAAATAATTTATTAGTTGAATCATTCAGAGATTAAGTCATTGATTAAGAAGACATTTAGTGAGTACTTACTGCCTGTTAGACATTGTGCTGAATGCTGCTGACAGAAACAGAAGTAAGATACAATCTGTATTCTCAAATAAAAAAAAAAATCCAACTCAACATACAAGGTATGGGCTCAGCAGTAGAAGCCTGTGGGAACCAAAGGAGTTTCATCTTTTTAGGCAAACTTTAAAGTCTTAAGTGCACATAATAAGATAGTTTGTTTTATCCAAACTTCTTTTCTTATTCAGTAAATAGTAGGCATGTTAGTTGGCATGATAATGCATCGAAGAAGTGGACTTCATTCAGCTGTATTTACTTCATTTGAGGATTATTTTTTAGGGTCTGGTCTGAGCCAGGATTAACCTAGCCATGAGGTTCTGTGCCATCCAGACTTGCCAGGTGCTCTCTGGCTGGATCTGTCTCACAACAGAGTGTGGAGAGCAAATGGAAGCAGGAAAGGGCTGCTCTTCCTTCTTTTTTCCTTTATTAAAAACTGGATACTTGCCTTAGACCACTTAACATTCATTCCTGATTTTCAAATTGTTAAACAGAAACCTCCAAAAGGATTAGCAGAAACTACAACCCTCCAGTCTGTGATTACAATTTAATTTTATAGCACCTCAAAACATGTTCTTCAATTCATCTGGGAAATCAGAACTTTGAAGCTTAGTAGCTGTTAGACAGGGAAAATCAGAATGTCTTAACAATGCAAAATCAAAGAATGCCTGAGATGCAAGAGATTTCAGAGAGCATCTACTCTACAAGCTGAAGAAAGGAAGCCCTTGGGCTGGATTTGGCCTTTAGATAGGTTTTATTTGGCCTAAATGCCATTTTATGGAAATTTCATATTAATACCTAGCTTTGTGGATTCTCTTGAAATATCAGAAGATGTGACAACACTAGCTCCATATTCTCACATGGCAAATGCTCTGGACCCTGTCTCATCCAAGACTGTGACCTTATAATCTGGTCCAATAAATTAATTTTACAGATTAGGAAAATAATACCAAAAGGACTTCCCTAAAGGCATGTCTTTAGTTAGTAGCAGCTAGTCTCAGATGACTTGCCTCCTAATTTCCTGAGTATTGCTATTTTCATTATGAGAGACTAAGGAAGCATTATTTAAGAATAATTTTAGCAAATTAACTTATGACCATAGAGTAATAAAACAAGCAGCAGCTTATTTAAAAAAGTATTGAGTTAACTCTTGTTTTCTTATTCTAGGTACTAAAATACTTTCAGATTGCCCTAATTATTTCTTCTTTACCCATTAGTAAGGGAAAGATAGTAAAAGGAAGGAAGATACAAGGGAAGGAATTCAAGTGTTTTCTAGGAAGGTGATTGTAAATCTGAAAATACCATAGAAATAACATATTATAACAATGCAATGAAAAAAAAAACTGCAGTGGAACAAATTCTCTGTACTCTATTTTATGAATCTACTCATTCTTTATACATATGGCAAATAGATTTCAGTTATGCACAGTGGATGACATCATATTTTTTCTGCTGTGACAGACGGGTAGAACATCCCTCCCAGCCAGAATTAATCTTTTGCCATTATATACTCTCACAGAAATGTGTTTATATCTCTATCACAACACAAAATACTTTCTGCCATGCATTAGAATTATTTATGTCTTGTCTGTGCCCACCACAGAGTATGCACTTCCTGAAGGCTCACATTTGTCATGTTTATCGTGGTTCTTCCACAGTTTCTAACACCATGGTTTAGACTAGGCAATCCATTTCTTCATTTTGCATTTGCTAAATGCCTATTCTGTGCAGAAGCCTCTAAACATATCATGAGATTCAGAGATTACTTCAGAGTAGAAAATCAGCTCTATGTGGATCAGACACACATTGCTCTTGTTTACTGTTTTATTTCCAGCAACCAGAACACTGCTCAACATTGTCAGTAATATACCAGTGGCTCATACTTATGATGGATGAAGGTGGAATAGACTAACTGCATGGAATCTAACATAAAGTGGGCCCAACAGAGAAATGAATGTTACAATGAAGGTGCGGGTAGTTTTTTTGGAACATAGATCAAGTTTAATAAAATAAAGGACTAGCTATTGATTTAGGGCTTAGACAGTGATTAGTGTTGTAGGGAAGAAAAAATCAGAATAGTCTATGAAAGGGCTCAAGTAACTGATGATGTCATATAAATCATTCATCTATGCCTAATACTGTATGTGCCTCTTCTTTGCCAGGCAGCATGGCAATACTGGAAACCCAGAGTGGTGTCTGGTAGAGACACCAGTTCCTAATATTTACAGTATCTCCAGTTTATAATTGTGCCTGAAATACAGGCAGTTGACCTCTGAATGCTCATACCGAAATGCAAATGAACACAGCAGCTGCAGAAAGAAGAGGCTTCTTCAGGGAGCTTCAAAAATTCAACAAGGATTGCACACTTTTACGTGCAGAACACCAAATTTTAAATGTAAATGATTCACCATGAACAGCCGGTTGGCAGCCCTTTGATGGATATGTTATTTCAGATACCATATCTCTCATTCACATTACACTATCTTGTGGAACTTCCATATGGTGTGTCAATGAAAGAAGAATTCCACAGGGACATGAGGGCTAATGCTTATGATATTATTTAAAAGAGCATGTGGCAAAAACCATAGCATTAGAGTCTTCTCACTATATTAAGACCAAACTCTTAGACCAGACTTTTCCCACTTGGCCCTGTGTGTTCATCTTTATTGGCACCATTCTTTTCCATGAGTTACATTTTAACTGTGGTTTGTTTCCTGAAGATGTGGCTTTCCCATTTTTGTCTTATGAGCTTCTTATCATATGTTAAAATACAATCTAGTGGTCACTCTACGATGAATCCCTGATACAGTTTCCTGGGTAGAATCAAAAATTACTGTTTTCAGGGCTCTCTCATTTTGAAAAGAAGGAAAATAATGCTTTCTTTTAGAGTTGTGAGAATTAGAGATAATATGTATCGCAGTCATGACCCCACAACAGGTATCAAATAACGCAAGAAACTTGCTGTTTTTATTGTACATCTAGTACAATTTACATACACAAGATCACTATTAGTGTATTTGTATAATTAACACTGTTCATCTTTGAAAATTTGAGAATTACTATACTTATTTATTCACACTTGTTCTAGAGTTTATGCTCCTGACAATAAGAGATGCAAAAAATTTAAGTTCCTTTAAGATTTTATTTCTAATTAAAAAGAATGAGCACGCTAAATGAGAATTACGTGTCTTATAATAAGCACTGTAATTGAAATGAAGTAGAAAATTGCAAAAATGAATTACATTGCAGTATGTAAACCTACAAAGAATTGAACCACAAAATGCAGAGTTCACAAATTGTACACATGGGAAATTAATCGTCATCTCTAATACAAGAGATTTGATTAGGGTAGAAAGTAGAGCTGTATAAAATGATTAATATTGGATCATTTTTATCAAAAAAGTATTTATGAAGCTCCCTCTTCTGAGTGTAGTTGCTATTGTACCAGTGTTACAAATTTTTTAGATTACAGATATTCCTTTAAAATCACAATAATGTTATTTTCAACCATGACAATAATTGTTTTCTATAAGCCATTTTATTCTGAAATATTTCAAAGGTAGCTCATAAAGAAGAGACAGGAGAGGGAAGTATCCAACAGGTGCTACACACAAGGTGCTTAGCACTCATGACCTTACGTAGCCCTCACAGCTAACACGTAAGCTAGGCATCATTTTCTACCCTTGCTTAGATGAGAATATTTGGGCACAGATAGAATAAAATGCTAAATGTTATAAAGCTAAAACATAGTTAGTCAAATCAAATTCAGTTTAATTTGACTCTTTCGACTGTCCTATCTGCAGTATACTTAAATTTCTGCAGTATACCTAAAAGAAATGTTTTCCAACTTTTTATCATGTTTAAAAAAAAGTAACCAACTGCTTAAATACACTATCCACCTTACCATATGAATATACATATATTTCATATAACCCAGACTTCAATTCCTATTATTTATGGGATCACCCAGGTCAGCACATTGCTGTGAGCTGTATGCTGGGGGGAGCTATGAGGAGGGACGGATGGGGTGGGGGCAGCAGACACCTGCCTTTTGACATCTGGTCTTTAAATCAAATCATACTATATATTCATTTATTTATTCAACAAGTATGTATTGAGCACCAACTGTGTGCCAGAGTGTTCTAGTCAGTAGAGATTTCAGTATTATTTGTTAAGAATCTAGTGTGTCCTAAAATCTGTAAAATTGCAGTAGAGAAGTTAATCTCATGCATGTGGTATAGTTTATTTAGAGCCATATAACCTAGGTTTGAAACTATTTTTCCACTTACTACTTGTGTAATCTTGGGCAAGTCATTTACTCTTTCTAAACATTATTTCTTGCATTTTTGTTAAAAGGACACTAATAGTAATTATGTCATAAAATTTGATGGGAGCATAAAATGAGATATAGTATAAGGAGAGTGTGGGTAAGAACAGAGCCTAGCAAGCAGCTGCTTATTAAGTGTTACTTATGATAATGATTTTAAGACTATATATATATATATATATACATATATACATAAATGTGTATATATGATAACACTCTATCTCAAAAAATACATATGTACGTATATATATAGTCTTAAAATCATCATTATAATAACACTTATAACACTCTATCTCAAAATATATATATATGTGTGTGTATATATAGACACACACATATATATGTATATACATATATATACATATATATGTGTGTGTCTATATATATGTATGTATATATATACATATATAGACACACATATATATACATACATATATGTATATATATACATATATATATACACATACATATATGTATATATATACGTATATGTATATGTGTGTGTATATATATATATATATATATATATATGTTGCCCACGCTGGAGTGCAATGGTATGATCTTGGCTATATATATGTGTATATATATATTCTTAAAATCATCATTATCATAAGTAAAACTTATAACACTCTATCTGAAAAAATACATACATATATATGTGTATTTTATATATGTATATATATATATACATATATATACACACATACACATATATACACACATACACATATATACACACACATATGTGTGTATGTGTGTGTATGTGTGTATATATATATGCATGTGTGTGTGTGTGTGTGTGTGTGTGTGTGTGTGTGTATTTTTTGAGATAGAGTCACTCTTGTTGCCCAGGCTGGAGTGCAATGGTATGATCTTGGCTTACTGAAACCTCCACCTCCCAGGGTCAAGTGATGCTCCTGCCTCAGCCTCCCAAGTAGCTGGGATTATAGGTGCCCACCACCACACTAAAAATTCAATGTTTTGAATTTTTAGTAGAGACAGGGTTTCGCCATGTTGGTTAGACTGGTGTCAAACTTATGACCTCGGGTGATTTGCCTGCCTCTGCCTCCCAAAGTACTATAATTACAGGCATGAACCACTTTGCCCAGCCAGAGACCACTTATATTGTCCTCAATTATCAAATTAAGCTATAGAAATCTTCACAATTGAGCTGCATATAATACAAATTGCTTTCCTAATTTTGATGTACCCTTTATTTTACCTAGATTATGGAAAGCTGTATAATTCTTTCATTTGGGAAACTGAAGTAGATTTTATTCTCCTATGGTCTCTTTTCCCTGACTGTCAAGCAATGGGAAAGTAACCCAGGCTCGGTAAATAGGCAGCTGTATCCCAGGAATCTGGAGAAAGCAAAGTAAAGCAAAAGAATGGCCAGTATTTATTTGTGATTACGTTCGTGATAGGGTGCAAACGTAGACATACTCTGGCCAAATTGCTAAAAGCTGAATTTCCTGTTTCCTGGACGCCTATGGACCTGGGCCAATTTTCCAAACTTGGTCTTCTAGCTACCAGCACATCCGGGTGGTAGGGGTGGGCAATATTCTTTAAACCAATACTGTTTACTTCATTTATTTATCTTAAAAAAGTCAAGCTAAAATTGGTTTTTAGTGATTGCAATCAAATCCCTGTCATGAGTCAAAAATGTTGTTTGGAAAAAGCAACCTACAATCAACTGAATACATATTTACTAATTATTTAAGTTCTAATTCAATTGTTGATTTTCATAATAACAAGTAGCTTGGCTCTATTCAGTGTTTGATGGGCTTGTATGAAGGCCTACAGTCCAAGAGTGGTAAATTACTTAACTTTATATCAAAGCAGAATCATGGACCAAAATTTTCCTGAGCCAAATTATCTGAGAAAATTGAAACATTAAATTCAGTTCACTAGTGCGTCTCCTGATTTGGAATAGCAGATGTCTCGCACCCTGGAACCTGATTTCACAAGGGAGAGTACCTTCCAATAATCTCTGACTATTTGAATCTGGTAATTCTGTTTAGAGAAAGAATCACCAGATGAATTTTTTTCCCTCTCTTGTCTGCTGAATAAACTTAATTAAATATTGCCTGAGAGGATAAGAGAAAACCCTGGGCCATGCCCACTTATGTATGTACTCCACAGGGAGTGAGAAACATGGGAGGAAGGAACAATGACAACAGGGAAACTGAAAGAAGAAACTAAAAATTTCAGGCCAGGAAGGGTTACTTCTGACTCTAATCCCAGTGCTTTGTGGGACCAAGAGAGGAAGATCTGCTGAGCCCAGTAGTTTGAGGTTGCAGAGCTAATGATGGTGCCACTGCACTCCAGCCTGGGTGACAGAGCAAGACCCTGTCTGTAAAATAATAAAAATTTAACAATGAAAGCATCAAGGGAACCCCTACTGCAGAAAATTTACTGTGTGCTTCTTAGACAATCCCATCAAACATCAGTTTTGCTTTCTAAATTTTTTCATGTGAGGTTCAATAACAGCTCGTTATCCAGGATTAAAAAAAAAAATCTCCCTTTTAAGTTATTTACTATGTTTCAGACTTAATTTTCCTCTGTGCTAGAAACAGAAGTAAGATTTTGATACAACTAAGATGGTCTTATTGCTAGAGGATCTAGGAATACAGAATTCTATATAACTATAGCCACTGTTCTGCATGAGGTTTACTTGTAAGATACAGTCTTACCAAACAATGACTGTATCTCATATGTGAAATTAAAATGCCTTTTTATTATTCAAACTGTTGTCACTTGGAATAAAGTAAACCTAAATTTTTTATCAAATGGACCTAGTCTTCAACCTCAGATGCAAATCTTATACGAGTAAGATTTGGCAGCTCTGCAAGGAACAGGTTAAAGAACTCAAGGGTGCCAAAGATCCAGAGAGCCAGGATTTCTACCTCACTCAGAAAACAGGGAACAAAATGGCCAAGCCTGCTTCCAGCTAAGAATGTGTCCCACTCAGCTTATTTCCATAACAAGAATGTATAAGGAAAGAGAGAAAAGGCTGTACCTGTGTCCCTGATTTTGAATCCATAGTACCTCTGTACTCTATCACAGGTGGCCCGGTAAATGTCCTGGAATCTAGCCAAATTATTACCCAAAAGAGTATTTTTTCTAAAGAAAAATCCTTAGAAAAGAAGTATTGAGTGGATTCTTTTCTCCAGGGGTCACAATTGGACATTCATATTTTAAAAATTATTAAGCACTAGCATTGTACCAGCATTATCCTATAGAATTGTGGGCATGAAAAGGTCATGCAATTTACACTTAAGATGCTGTAACCTAAAGGGAATGTTTAATTGGAGGGAGAGGGATGGTGGGCAAGGACTGGAAAAGTACCTGTTGGGTACTTTGCTGACCACCTGGGTGATCAGTCCAACTATACCCCAAACCTCAACGTCATGGAATATACCTTTGTAACAAATGTACACATGTTCCCCAATTCTAAAATAACAGTTGAAAAAGAAAAATAAAAACAAAAAAGCAAACAAGCAAATAGCAACAACACAAACATAAACTCTTCTTAGAAAAAAAAAGAGAGAATTTGTAGTTTGGGACAAAGGAGAAAGCTATAATGATTTCTTGTCTTTTGTCTTCCCAAAACACAAAAATTCCAGATAGAATTCAGAGTCAACAGGCAGTGAGCACTAAGGAATATCACAAATAACAGAGAGGTCTTAAGTGGCTAGCTTATTTTTTACCAGATTACCTCACACTAAACTTTCACAGACATACTTCTTGGCCAGTAGTTCCAACAATTTTGTAAGTTGGAGAGCAGCTGTTACAAGTTACACCAAATATAGAGAGATTTAACAACTTGTTCAAGGTTACAGAGACAGAAAATGGTAGAGAAGCATTACTGTTAAACACCGCTTTGTATAATGCCATGGATTACATAGCTATGGTATCGATAAGGGGTTTTAGAATATAAAACAATCTTAAATATTGCTTTTATATTTTGCTAGAATTTCACAGATATAACACATGCCGATTAAAGCAGAATATATGAAACAGTCTAATCAGAAACCTTCTGGCAACATGAGTTTGCACTTAGTTTATAAATGTGCAAACCTCTTTGTTTCTCTCCACTGTGACTCATAGAGATTTGTGACTTCCATTTATCTGAGTTTCATTTCTCCAAACAATGTAATTTTTGGTTGAATTCTTTCTTAGATTTACATTATTTAATGTGTTCTGAAGTGCTGGCGATTATCAGCTCTGTGAAATTGCTAGAGAAAAATGTGCAGAATGAATATCCCTAATAATGTTGTAATTCATTGAGTTTTACTAAATGCCAGAGACTATGTGTTCTCCCTCAAATGCCCCCAATATGTTGAAGAAACTAATTCCCAGTGTGATGGTGTTTAGAGATGAGGTTTTGGGGAAGTAATTAGGTTTAGGTGAGATAATTAGGGTAGCCTCTTCATGATAGGGTTAATGTCCTTAAAAGAAGAGACACCAGAGACTTGATAAAGAAAATATAAAATAAATTTAATTCATGCCTTGAATTTCTCTTCCTCTCTGCCAAGTGTGGACATAGCAAACAGGAGACTGTCTATAAGCTGGAAGACCAGCCTTCACCAGAACCCACCTATGTTCACAACCTAATCTCAGACTTTCAGCTTCCAGCACTGTGAGAAAAAAAAATGTGGTTCAAGCTGCTGGGTCTGTGTTATTTTCTTAGGGCAGCCCGAGCTGACTTAATACTATGTTAAGTGCTTCATAGGAACTATTCCATGTTCTTCTCATAAGATTATATCTGGTAGGCATTTAATATTGTCCCAAATGTACAACTGAAGAAAGTGAGGAAAGAGAGTTTAAGCAATTTGTCCAGTGTCACAGAACTATTAAGTGGCAGAGTCAGGATATAAATCTAGTCTGTCAAATGCCAAAGCTTGTGCAAAACCACTTTACTATAATATCTACAATGTGCATAACTTTTCATTTCCATAAACCCACCACTCACAAATTAATCAATTTAATCACATTATCGCATTTATTAATACAGAGATATGTAAGTTTACCTTATATTTCTTTGTGGAAAAATTTTAGGTGTGATGGACCTAGCTCTTCCTGTAGTTACTAACTGAAAGATGCACATTAGGGGCAGTTTCTAGCCTTCTATTCACTCCTAGTAATTTTGCACCAGGGATTCTTCATTACCACTGTGTGCCATTAAGAAGTCAGTCATAGTCCTCCTAATTACCTGTACAACAGCCACATGTGTACACTTCAAATTTGAACTATTTTAAGCCGAACTCATCTTCTCTGTCTCAATCTAGCCATTTTCCCTATTTCTCTATTTGCAAAATTGTCTCAGTCACCTAAAATTGAATCCTTAAGTCACCCTTGCTTTCTCCCTTTCCTTCAACCTTACAGAGAGTCACCAAGTTTACCTCATTCTTCTCTCATCTAGCAATAACTTCTATGACACCTTCAAATTCCTAGTGGTTTAATCAAATAAATGAATAAAGGTAATCTCTACCTTACCCAATAAACTCTGACTGATACTGTCAAATTGAATTTTTTAAAGGTGGTTTTTAATTACATCATTTTCTTCAAAAATCTTCAACAATTAAGTTATAGAAGAAAATTCCCCGCATCATGGTTTAGCATCCATGATTAAAAAATATTTTCAAACTTGCTTCGCCAGCCTTGTTACGATGTATGACACTGAGTAGAACATGTACTTTCTCAACTCCATTATTCAGTTTGTCAAACTGTTTAAGCTTATAATACTGTGCCTCTAACCTTCTCTCTCACAGCCCAACCAAACCTCAGGATTCACCTCAAAGGCTAGCTATCTTATTAAGCCCTAATTTCCCAGATGCATACATTCTGTAATTTTCTAATACTTAGAGCCCTTAAGTCACATTTCAACTATTTTCTATTTATCATGTATAACCTTGCATTGAAAGTATTTCCAGATAAATTATAAGATACCTGATGGAAGAAATTAACCAGTAACTAATCTTGGCATCCTCTCTTATAACTCTTAAAACCATTCAGGATCTTGCTTAATGGATGTTAAAAAATGATAATTAGATAAAGAAGATATGAAAGAAATTTAATTCATGCCTTAAATTGGTATCAATACTTCATTCATGGAAAAGAAGTCATGTGCCACTTAGCTTATATTTAATATCTGCTCTGATAGTCATGAACCCTCAAGCTACTCAGTAAAATATTTTGCAAGCAACAGTTCAAATATCCTGGATCTATTCCAAAATAAATTGAATTGGCAGGGTCAGTGGGAATCATGGTAACAGACGGATCCTTTAATACTTGCAATCACTTTGGTGTAGATTGGCATTTACATATCATGACAAAGGCCCGCTGCTGTCCATCAGGAGTGTATGAAGGTGTATCGAGTCAGGGTAATTATCAATAGCTGCTATGACATCAGCTCAAATAACCAGTAGCTAACATAATAAAAAGTTTATTTCTTGCTTATATCATAATCTAATGTAGACTGTGAAGTGCTCCTGAGTCTTCCAAGTGACTCACGGAGTCAAGTTCTTTCTAATGCATGATTTTGCCATCTTTGGATCCCTTTTTCCCTACTCACATGAATGTAGGAGGCAGATTGACACTAGGATCTTTTGTGAATTTTTAGAACGCAGGCCTCTAGCATGCATCACTTTGGCTCATATTCTGTTGACTAATTCTAGTTAAGTACTGCAAAGTAGGTTTGCAAATGGTGCTTTCCTATGTGTCCAGGAAAAGGAAATGGATTTGCTGAACATCTAGCCTATCTTTGCCATACCAAAGCTCCAGCACCTGAAGGAATTTGATACCTGGATCTGAAGGCTATTATTCTGGAAGAATTAACCTTAAAAAGGCATTTGCACTGGGTCTATTGGTAGTGACAAAATTCTTTTAACATAAAATTCCTTCAAATGACCATACCTTCTTTAGTAGAATTCCATGGCAGGGCTATGCTCAGTAATACCCAACAAATTTGCATTGCTCTTCATTCTCAAACTCAAATATGTCGCTTATGCTTCAAACATATCTATAGCCTGGGTGCACCTTACCTATCCCACCTTATCTCTACTTCTGTATTATGTCTTTTCTCATTGCTTTCATCTTTCTAATCAATTTCTGTCTGCAAACATACCAGGCAAATTCTGAGACCCCCTCCACAGGTAGAGGTTTTGTGAATTAGAATGCCTTCTTCACTGAGCACAGACAAATTGAAAATCTCTTCATAATGGACTCTTCCACTCTAGCTCCACTTGCCTATTTCCTCACACTACTCTCTCTGCTTTGCTACTTACCCATACAATGCCCACTTGCCCACAGGACACCCATGCTGTCTCCTCCAACTGTCCTTGGAAACTCTGACCTGAACTGCTTTCTCCTGTCCACAGACTTCCTTGACTTGCTCTTTGAGTCACACATGGGATGCTTGATAACCTGATAATCGGTTGTACAGCTCCATCGCAGTGTATGTGATCTGTTACAAAAAAAGGCCATTTTGAGTCCTGTTTTTGTGTCCTCGAGTAGCTTCATGTCTCACTTGAGTAAACGCCAAAGTCAGCGCAGTGGCCCACATGGCTTTCCAAGATCTCACCTTGTGTGACCTCTTTGACATCATCTTCTACTTGTTTCCCCAACTTAGTCTGACCCAGCCACACTGTTCTCCCTTCTGTTTCCTTGCCTCTGACAGTTCCCCTTCAGGCTTTATTCTTGTGATTTCCTTCTCCTGAAAGCATCTTCTCCCATACCCACTTGGGTCACTCCGTCCTCTCTTTCTGGGCTTTATACAAAGTTTCTTTCTTCTGTAAAGGGCACCCTCCCCAACACTCTAAATCCTATTTCCCTGCTTTATTTTTCTCCTAGCAATGATCACCATCTAATACAGGGATCCCCAAACTTTTTTTTTTCCCTTTCTTTCTTTTTTTTTTTTTTTAGTATTTCACAATAATATATTGATTACTAGGGCTTCACATTCATTATCATTTCCCCTAGTACTGTTGGGTTTCTAAAATATATTCCTGGCATATTAACACTGATCAGGACAGAATTCAAACATTCATTTTCAGCCTTTTTGTTTCCTTCCATCCTCTGTAACTTCATTCTATGATGAGGTAAGATCGGTCTAACCATCATTCTCAGCAAACTGACACAAGAGCAGAAAATCAAACACCGCATGTTCTCACTCATAGGCAGGTGTTGAACAATGAGAACACATGGACACAGGGAGGGGAGCACTACACACTGGGGTCCGTTGGGGGGAAATGGGGGAGGGGTGGGGGGGTGGGGAGATGGGAAGAGATAGCCTGGGGAGAAATGACAGATACAGGTGAGGGGAAGGAAGGCAGCAAACCACACTGCCATGTGTGTACCTATGCAACAATCTTACATGTTCTTCACATGTACCCCCAAACCTAAAATGCAATAAAAAAAAGAAAAAAAAAGTATATACTCTATATGACATGTTTTTTCTAAGTGGTATGAACAATTTCTATATTTTATATAGTAATAATTGAAACAAACAAAAACTTAACAGATTTACATAGCTAGATTCTATCTTAAGAATTTCTAAAAGAATACAGAATGTTAATCTATTCATGACATAGAAGAGTTCTCAATGTTTATATGTGGTGCATTAAAAAATATGTAGTATATATTCTGTATCTAAAGATATTATTGATAAGAGAAAGATACTGAAAAATGGTCCCATACCAACAATTCCTATCAGTCCCAAAACTTTTTAAACAGGGGGACAGTTCACTGTCCCTCGGACCGTTGGAGGGCCGCCACATACTGTGCTCCTCTCACTGACCACCAATGAAAGAGGTGCCCCTTCCTGAAGTGCGGCGGGGGGCCGGATAAATGGCCTCAGGGGGCCGCATGCGGCCTGCAGGCTGTAGTTTGGGAATGCCTGATCTAATATAACATATATTTCACTCATCTATTTTGTTTTACTTTGTCCCCCTAACAGGAATATATGTACCATGAAGTCAAGAATTTTTGTCTATTGTGTTTAGTTTTGTAAATACAGCATCTAAAATGCCTACTGATATGTAATAGATATTCAATAAGTATTTGCTGAAGGGATAAATGACTCTTCTAGTTTTAATCTTTTAGTACATCTTTTATTCCTTAGCAGAATGTAGAGACACTGAAGTCAAGTACTAGATCATATATTTTCCTTGTATTCCACTCCAGGATTGTCCTGTATTGCAAAGGGTTTAATGATAATTTACTAATGTAAATTATTATATTTAAAAAGTCAAGCTCTTTCACATCATTTCTCAGTGACCATATCTTTGATAGAAGGTACTCCTGTCTTCAGTACCACGTCAAAGCTGTGGGGACAGCAGCTTCTTTATTTAGTAGCCATCTGGACTGGGTGTAAGTTCTCTGTGATTTTTAAAGGTTGTGACACTGGCAATTACTGAAATGTCAAAACACTAGGCCAACCATGAGGGCTGTGGCAAAAACCATCCCACACATTTGTCATGGTGATGTGGGTAAACTCATATATAGCATCTGACACTCAACCATAAAATTGAAATTAAAGTTAGCTTTTTATAATGGCTTGGAGAATGGCCCCTGTTATAAGACAGGTATATTGTACTAAAACACCTACAGGCATATGAAGAATAAGGCTATAAAAAGGCAGAGGAAGCCTCTTTTTTTAATATTAAATGTTATGTTCTAATAATATGCTACAAATTATTCCTAGCCTGGAAATTATTGGCAAATATATTTACTAAGACGACATGTTGTATTTCTTTTCCACAATATTTTCTAAAGCATAATCTATTTTCTAAAGGCAAATATTTTCTGAAGTACAATCTACTGTGGTAATTTTATAAGTATAAAGTTTTAATATAACATTTCTTGAGATCGTTTTATAGGATCTTTACCTATGTCATGCCATTTTATTCTCATAATGACTCTAAAATATAATTACTGTCTAAATTGAATAACTGGCCCCCAGTTACAGAGTGAGTGAACGGTGGAGCTGAATTTAACACAGGTGCTCATTCCAAAGCTCTTACTCCTGTTCATTTCACAGCATGGCTTACCTGAGCCATCTGAGAGACTGGGAGAGAATGATTCACCGAGCAGCTCAAAAGGGATAAGCTTAGGGATTAAAAGCAGGAGGAGAAAAACATCCTTTTGTAAAGTAAATTCCTATTTGGTTATAGGCATAAAAATCACAAAAGGTATGACAGATAAGGGATTTGGTTATTTGCTAGAATTCTTTGAAGCCTGAGAAATAAGTCTGGCAGAGGATCATTTTATGTTTTGTAGATATATATGTATAAAAGGACAAATAGATATTTGTCCTTTGAACATTTTTGAACAGATTTATTAAAGTACTATTGACATAAAATAAACTGACATATTGACACTGAACATTTTGATAAGTTTTCACATATGTATACTCTCATGAAACCACACAAAAATTAAGATAATTAACATATCCATCACCTCCATGAGATTCCTCCTACACCTTTGTAGTTGGTCACTCCCCTTGTTCCCATCCCCAGGATACCAGGGACTTGCTTTCTGTCACTGTAGATTACTTTGCATTTTCTAAAGTTTCATAAAGATTGAATCACACAGTATGTACTTTTTAAAAAATCGTGCTGCTGCTTCTTAAATTTTATTTTATTTATTTTTTATTTTTTAGGCAGGTTCTCACTCTTTCATGCTGGCTGGAGTGCAGTGGTGCAATCATAGCTCACTGCACACCAAAGCAATCCTCCTATCTCCGACTCCCAAGCAGCTAGGACTACAGGTATGCACCATCACACCTGGCCAATGTTTCTATTTTTTGTAGAGATGGGGTCTCACTATGTTACCCAGGTTGATCTCGAAATCCTGGCCTCAAGTGATCCTCCTGACTTGGCTTTTCTGGCTACTTAGGCTCATAATTATTTTGAATTTTGCTGTGTTGTTGGGTGTATTAATTGGTCATTGCTTTATGTTGATGACTAATATTCCGTTATATAAATATACCACAGTTTGTTTATTCTTTCACCTGTTGGTGAATACTTAGGTTTTTTGGTGTTTGGGCTATTACTAACAACATCATTTTGTACATTATTTCTTAATTTAAGGTGAAAGAATAAACAAACTATGGTATATTCGTATAATGGAATATTACTCATCAACATAAAGCAAAGACCAATTAATACTCCAACAACACAGCAAAAATCAAAATAATTGTGAGTCTAAGTAGCCAGAAAAGCCAATTCAGGAGAATCACTTGAGGCCAGGAGCTCAAGATCAACCTGTTAACATAGTGAGACCCCGACACTACAAAAAATTAGAAACATTGGCCAGGTGTGACATGGTGGGTATGTGTTTAACTTGTTAAGAAACGACCATACTATTTTCCAAAATGGTTACAGTATTTCATATTCCCACCAGCAGTACATAAGAACATTAGTTCCTCCACATTTTTTCCAACACTTGATATAACCAGGCTTTGTAATTTTCTCCATCCTGGTAAGTGCATAGTGGTATCTTATTGTGATTTAAATCTTTGTTTTCCTAATGATTAATGATATTAAGTATCTTCTCTTGTACTTATCTGCCACCCTTATATCTTCTTTGATGAAAAGACTATTCATAAATATTTTGAGCAAGGATGTTTTGAATAGTCATTTCATCAGAGGATGTGTGGATGGCAGATAAGTATAAGAGATGCTCAGTATCACTAATCATTAGGAAAATGAACATTTATACCACAATAATATAGCACTATACACTTACTGAGTTATGTATCCTATAAACATATAAACCACAGAAAATAAAAATAAAGAAAATAAATGGCCTTTAATTTTGCTCATTTTAAGAACTGCATTGTTATTTTTTAAGAATTTCTCATATATCCTGAATACACAGGTAAATTATATTCAAATTCCTCCAATATATGGCTTTTCTTTCCATTCTCTTTATAGAGTCTTTTAAAGAGAAAGTGTTTTGAATTTTGATGAAGTCCAACATAGTCATTTGTTCAACTGATTGTGTTTTTGTGTCATATATAAGAAACCTTTTCTAACAGAGGGTCATGAATGATTTTTCATGTTTTCTTATAGATATTTTACAGTTTTAGGTTTCACATTTACATCCATAATTTTCTTTTTTTGTGTGATAAGTTCATCCTCTGTTACTCAGGTTGGAGTGCAGTGGTGCAATCATAGCTTACTACAGTCTTGAACTCCTGGGCTCAAGCAATCCTTCTGCCTTAGCCTCCCAAGTAGCTTGGACTATATAGGCAGGCACTACTGTGCCAGACTATCTGACTTATTTTTTTATTTTTTATTTTTTTGTAAAGAGGCATGGAGGAGGGTGTGGTCTCACTTTGTTGATCAGACTGGTCTTGAACTCCTGGCCTATAATGGTCTTCCTGCCTTGGCCTTCCAAAGTGCTGAGATTACAAGCACAAGCCATCATAACTAGCTAAAACTGACTTTTAGTTAATTTTTATATACATTCGTACATCACTTAATGACAAGGATATATTCTGAGAAAGGTATTAGGCAATTTCATCATTGTGTGAACATCTTAGAGGGCGCTTATACATAGCCTTATGTATCTGGGTGCTCCTGTATTGGGTGTGTATATATTTAGGATTCTTAGCTCTTCTTGTTGCATTGATCCTTTTACCTTTATGTAATGTCCTTCTTTGTCTCTTTTGATCTTTGTTGGTTTAAAATCTATTTTATCAGAGACAAGAATTGCAACTCCTGCTTTTTTTTTTTTTTTTGCCCTCCATTTTCTTGGTAAATCTTTCTCCATCCCTTTATTTTGAGCCTTTGTGTATCCTTGCATGTGAGATGGGTTTCCATTTCACAAAACCACCAATGGGTTTTGGCTTTCTATCCAATTTGCCAGTCTGTGTCTTTTGATTGGGGCATTTAGTCCATTTACATTTAGGGTTAATAGTGTTATGTGTGATTTTGATCCTGCCATTTTGATGCTAGCTGGCTGTTTTGCCCGTTAGTTGATACAGATTCTTGATTGTGTTGATGCTCTTTACCATTTGGTATGTTTTTGGAGTGGCTGGTACTGGTTGTTTCTTTCTATGTGTAGAGCCTCTTTCAGGAGCTCTTGTAAAGCAGACCCGGTGATGATGAAATCTCTGAGTACTTGCTTGTTCACAAAGGATTTTATTTTTCCTTCACTTATGAAGCTTAGTTTGGCTAGATATGTGATTCTGGGTTTAAAGTTCTTTTCTTTAACGATGTTGAATATTGGCCCCCACTCTCTTCTGGCTTGTAGGGTTTCTGCTGTGAGATCTGCTGTGAGTCTGATGGGCTTCCCTTTGTGGGTAACCTGACCCTTCTCTCTGGCTTCCCTTAGCATTTTCTCTTTCATTTCAACTCTGGTGAATCTGACAATTATGTTCCTTGGGGTTGCTCTTCTTGCGGAATATCTTTGTGCTGTTCTCTGTATTTCCTGGACTTGAATATTGGCCTGCCTGGCTAGGTTGAGGAAGTTTTCCTAGATAATATCCTCAAGAGTCTTTTCCAGCTTGGATTCATTCTCTTCATCACATTCAGGTACACCTATCAAACGTAGATTAGGTCTTTTCACATAGTCCACTATTTCTTGGAGACTTTGTTCATTCCTTTTTACCCTTTTTTCTCTAATCTTGCCTTCTCATTTTATTTCATTGAGTTGATCTTTGACCTCTGATATCCTTTCTTCTGCTTGGTCAATTCGGCTGTTAAAACTTGTGTATGCTTCGTGAAGTTCTCGTGTTGTGTTTTTCAGGTCCATCAATTCACTTATGTTCCTCTCTAAGTTGTTTATTCTTGTTAGCATTTCGTCAAATCTTTTTCTTAGTTTCTTTGCTTTGGGTTAGAATGTGCTCTTTTAGCTCACAGTAGTTGCTTATCGCCCACCTTCTGAAGCCTGATTCTGTCAATTCATCATACTCATTCTCCATCCAGCCTTCTTCTCTTGCTGGTGAGGAGTTGTGATCCCTTGTAGGGGGAGAGGCGTTCTGGTTTCAGGTGTTTTCATCCTTTTTGAACTGGTTTCTTCCCAACTTTGTGGGATTTATCCACCTTCATCTTTGTAGTTGTAGACTTTCAGATTGGGTCTCTGAGTGGACGTCAGAGACCCAATCTGAAAGTTTGTTGATGATGAAGTTATTTCCTTTCTGTTTGTCCTTTCTTTACTTTCATCTTTTTGGTAGTAGCCATTCTAATAGGTGTGAGGTGATATCTCACTGTGGTTTTGATTTACATTTCTCTGATGATTGGCGGTATTGAGCACTTTTTTATATATCTGTTAGACATCTGTATAGCTTCATTTGAGAAATGTGTAATTATGCTATTTGTGTGTATGCATGTATGTTTTAATTTTGCTACTGAGTTTTTTGCATTTCCTTTATGTTTTAGATTTTTTAATATATATGGTTGCAAATATTTTCTTCCATTTTTTAGGCTGTCTTTTCACTCTGTTGTTTCCTTTCCTATGCAGAAGCTTTGATTAAATTTCTCATCTATTTTTGTTTTTGTTGCTATGAATTTTGGGTCATACCCCAAAAAATAATTGTCCTGGCCACTATCAAGATTTTCCCATATGTTTTCTTCCAGTAGTTTTATGATTCTAGCTCTTATGTTTAAGTCTTTAACTCATGTTGAGTTGATTTTTGTATATGGTGTGAAGTAAGGATCCAATTTTACTTTTCTACATGTGGATATCCAGTAAAGGATAATAATGTATTAAATATTTAATTTCTTATTGTTTACTGCTATTATATAGAAATTCAATTCATTTTTGTATAATTCTTATCTTCTATTACAAACCTGTAATAAACTCACCAGAATTTATTTTGTAAACCCCATTGCTTTTCTAGAAAGTCAATTATGTCATCTATTAATAGAGTTTTACTCCATTATTTAACATCTAGACATAATTTTTTTTTGTTCTTGACTTATTTAAGTGACTAGAACCTATAGTATTGAAAGCCAACCTCCTTGCCTGATAAAAATGTTTTTAATAGATTGAAAAAGTTTCTGCCAGGGACAGTGGCTCATGTCTGTAATCTCAATACTTTTGGAGACTGAGGTGGATGAATCACTTGAGGTCAGGAGCTCAAGACCATTCTGGCCAACATGGTGAAAGACTATCTTTACTAAAAACACAAAAATTGGCTAGGCATGGTGGTGTGTGCCTGTACTCCCACCTACTCTGAAGGTTGAGGCAGGGTAATTTCTTGAACCTGGAAGGTGAGGTTGCAGTGAGCTGAGATTGTGCCACTGCCCTCCAGCCTGTGAGACAGAGTGAGATTCCATCTCAAATGAGAAAAAAAAGAATTTCTAATTTTAGTTTGCTGAACATTTCATCAAAAATTATTATAATAGGTTTTCTTATTAACATTATATGTTGTATTAACAACATACTGTATTAACAACATATAATGTTGTTAATACAATAAATTTCATGGATTAGTTTTTGAATATTAAGCCAATCTTACATTTCAAGATAAATACTACTTGGTCATAATGTGTTATACTTTTTAAACATAGTGAATTTGATTTTTAGAATTCACATCAATGTTCCATGAGGTCTATATGACATATATTGGTCTATAGCTTTTTGTTTGTTTGGTTTTCCTTGGAATATCCTTGTCTGGTTTTGGTATCAGTAATTCTGTCTTCATTGATTGAATTGGGAATTATTTCTACTTCTTTACTTTTCTGGTAGAGTTTACATAGAATTAATAGCGGTTCTTTCTTAAATGTTTGGCAGTAATTCACCAGTGAAACCAATCTGGGCCTGGAGTTTTCTTTGTGGGAAAATTTTTAACTATAAATTCAGTTTAACAAATATAGGACCATTGATATTTTCTCTGTATCCTTCAGTGAACAACGGTACTCTGCTAATTTCAAGGAGTTTTTTCATTTTAGCTAAATTGACTAAGTCATCAAGTTGCTCATAGTATTTCTTTATTTTCCTTTTCCTATTTGTAAAATCTGTAGTGATGTTGTGTCTGTCATTCCTGATATTGGTAATTTGTATTGTTTCTCTTTTATTTCTGATCAATTTGGTTCTTCAGTTTTATTGATCCTTTAAAAGAAACTAAGCTTTAGTTTTACAGAATTATCTTCATTGTATTTCTGTTTTCAGTTTCGCTTATTTTCTATCTGATCTATTATTTCATTTTTTTTCCTACTTTGTGGTTAATTTGCTTTTTTTTTTCTTATAAATTTCTTGAGGTGGACTCTGTGGTCATTGGTTTGTGTCTTTTTTTTCCTAGTATTTAATGCTAGAATATGTTCTTAAAATATTGTTTGCAGTGTCTGAGCTACCTGTTTTTTCCAGTCTGACTCCTTTCCCATAGGATTGCTGGGAACAGTGTTCTGTTTAGGTGGTTCTTTCCCAGGTCTGCAGCACCCTCACATGCATGTTTGATCAAGACTCAGCTGAATACTCAGGAGGGAGCATCTACACATCTCCAGCCTTCTCTCTTCATGCAGTCCTCTCCTCTCATTTCTATGCTCTATAAACTCTATCTTTGTTGATCTCTTTGAACTCAGTTCCATTTTTGCACCTCAGAAGGCATGCATCTTTTATCTCTTGTCTATTGAGATTAACTGTCTTCATTGTTTGAGTTCCATTGTCTTGAAAACTTGTTTTCTGTATTTTGCCTGGTTTTGTTGCTGTTGTTATTTCAAGCAGGAGAGTAAATTTCATCTTATTACTTCATCTGCATAAGAAGCAACCATTTCCCTGTACATCATCATTTTTAAGCCTCATGATAATCTCGCAAGTTCAGTATTATTCTTAATAAAAATCCTCATCTTGAAGAAACTGAAACTCAGAAAAGCCTAGTAGTGGTTACAGTCTGAGTCTTTGTATTAGTCCTCTAGATAAATGCTGACTCCAACATGAATAGTCTTTTCTTTTTTTTTTTTTGGCAATAAAACATATCAAAATATAAATAATCCAAGAATAGGTATTAAGCCACTACTCTCACATGAAATTCTAGTTAACTTTGATATGAAGACACTAATGGGTTTCTGATTGTGACATTTTACCACATGCATTAGTATCATGTTATCAATATTTTTCTTCAATGTCTGTTACTATTATTGTTCCAGTACAGTATTTCCTAAAGTATGGTGCTAATCAGTGTTAAATAATAATGTGAGTTCAGACTTCTGAGAGTTAAAAAAACTCAAACTGTATTTTTTCTATTCTCTCACTCAACAACAATCATCACAGAAGACTTCTGTGACCACATATATAGGGTTTTCTCCATGAACAAGCAAGCAGTCAGTTCAGACTGAGATGGTGTCAGATCCCACAGGTTAATGGATTAGTCTCACAAGAGTATCTTCCCCCTTCCCACCAGTAATAAGTCTGGGTCTCCAGAAACTGTGCCCAACCAGCTTGACGGTAAAGTTCACCTGACCTCCCTTTGGGTTCAATTAATTTTCTAGAGTGGCTCACTAAACTCATAGAAACTTACATTTACCAGTTTATTATAAAAGTTATTACAAATACACATATGAAGAGATGTCTACAGTGAGGTATAGGGGAAAGGGCATGGAGCATCCATGCTCTTGCTGGGTGCACGATCCTCCAGGAACCTCCATTAGTTCAGTTATTTGGAGTCTATCTGAACCCTCTCTCTTTGTGGACTTTTTATAGAGATGTCATTAATTAGACATGACTGACAATCCTTAAAAATATGCACAAAAAGTATAGATTCTTCTTGGCTTCTGTGTTAGGGTATTCTTGCACTGCTATAAAGAAATACTTGAGACTGGGTACTTCGTAAGAAAAGAAGTTCAATTGGCTCACTGTTTTGCAGACTGTACAGGAAGTATAGCACCAACATATACTTCTGGGTAGGCCTCACGCGTTGTGGAAGGTGAAGCAGGATCAGGCACATCACATGGCCAGAGCAGGAGCAAGAGAGAGAGTGAAGTGTGGGGCAAGTGCCACACTTTACAACAACTAGATCTTATGAGAACTCACTCACTGCCATGAGACCAGAACTAAGAGGATGGTGCCAAACCATTCATTAGAAAACCTATGTTACGATCCAGTCACCTACAACCAAGCCCCGTCTCCAACACTGGGAATTACAATTTGACATGAGATTCAGAGAGGAGACATATCCAAACTATACCATTCTGCCCTGGCCCCTCATATCTCATATTCTCACATTGTAAGATACAATCCCTTCTTCTCAACAGTCCCCCAAAGTGTTAACTCATTCCTGTGTCAACTCAATCAACAGTCCCAAGTCCAGTATCTCATCTGAGACAAGGCAAGTCACTTAAACCTATAAATCTGTAAAATCAAATATGTTAATTACTCTCAAGATACAATGGGGGCACAGGCATTGGTTAACCATTCCAAGAGGGAGAAATTAGCCAAAAGAAAGGGGCTACAGGACCCATGCAAGTTTGCAACCCAATAGGGAAGTTATTAAATTTTAAAGCTCCAAAATAATCTCTCTGGCCTCCATGTTCCATTTCCAGGGCACAAGGGGTGGGCTCCCAAGGCTTTGGGCAGCTCTGCCCCTGTGGCTTTGCAAGGTTCAACCCCTATGACTACTCTCATGGGTTGGTGTTGAGTGCCTGTGGTTTTCCAAATGCAGGGTGTAAGTTGCCAGCGATCTACCATTCTGGGTCTGAATGATGGTAGCCCCATTCTCACAGCTGCACTAGGCAGTTCCCTTGTGGTGCTCTGTGTCAGGGCTCCAAGCTCACATTTTCTCTCCACTCTGCCCTGGTAGTGGTTTTCTGCTGGGGCTCCAACCCTGTGCCAGGCTTTTGCTTGGACACCCAGTCTCATACAGAACTGTCTCATACAGTTCTAAAATCTAGGCAGAGCCTGTTATGCATTCTTCACTCTTGAAGTCTGCACGCCCACAGGCTTAACACTATGTGGAAGCCACCAAGGCTTATGACTTACATTCTCCAAAGCGGCAGTCCAAGATATACTTGTTCTTCTTTGAGCTACAGTTAGAGCTTGAGTGGCCTGGATGTGGGTGACAGTGTTCTGAGGCTGCCCAGGGCAGCAGGGCCCTGGACTAGGCCCACAGAACCATTCTTTCCTCCTAGACTTCTGGGCCTGTGATGGGAGCAGCTGCCACAAAGGTCTCTGAAATTCCTAAGAAGCCTTTCCTTCATTATCTTGGATAGCACTTGGTTCTCTTTTAGTTAGGCAAATAACTTTAGCAAATGGTTGCTCCATAGCCTGCTTCAATTTATCACCTGAAAAAGCTCTCTTTCTCTGCCATGTAGTCAGGCTGCAAATTTTGCCAACTTTTATGCTCTTTCTCTTTTTAAAATATAAGTTCCAGTTTCAATTTCAGGTCACTTATTTGATCCCACATCTAAGCATAGACCATTAGAAGAAGTGAGGTGAACACTTTGCTGCTTACAAATTTCCTCAGCAAGATACTGTATATCATCACTCTTTGGTTCAAAATTCCACAGATCTCTAGGGCATGAACAAAATGAGCCAAGTTCTTTGTTAAGGCATAACAAGCATGACCTTTTCATGAGTGCCCAATAAGTTCCCCATTTCCATCTGAGACTATCAGCCTGATTTTCACTGTCCATATCACTAACATCATTTTGGTCACTAACATTTAACTGGTCTCTAAGTAGTCGTAAACTTTCCCTTATCTTTCTATCTTTTACTGAGCCTCTCAAACTCTTTTGACCTCTGCCTGCCACCCAGTTCCAAATGTGCTTCCACATTTTCAGTTTTCTTTATAGCAATGTCCTACTCCTTGGTACCAATTTCCTGTGTCACGTCATTCTTACATTGTTATAAAGTATCCAGTCTTAGGTTTTTTTTTTTTTTTTTTATAAGAAAAAACTTTTAATTGGCTCATGGTTCTGCAGGCTGTGCAAGCAGCATAGTGCTGACAGCTGCTTCTGGGGAGGTCCCATGAAGCTTCTACTCATGGCAGAAGGCAGAGTGGAAGCAGGCACATCACATGGCCAGAGCAGGAGCAAAACATAGAGTAGGGTAGAGGTAAGGTGCCACATTTAACAACTAGATCTGGTGAGAACTCACTCACCATTGCAAGAACAGTATCAAAGGGATGGTGCTAAACTGTTCATTAGAACACATCCCCCATGATCTAATCACCTCTCACCAGGCTCCACATCCAAAACTGAGGATTACCATTTAACATGAGGTTTGAACAGCAACAAATAGCTAAATTATATCAGCCTTTCTGTGTGGCATTCTTTCCTTCAGCATATAGAACAGGATCCCTTCTGAAAGGAAGATCTTATGATCTACAATAAGATAAAGTAGGTCGGATAATTTCTTTATAGTTTGCCCAAAGCTAAAAAGACAAGGAAAGATTAGAATATATTTTTAGTTTTGAGGTCTACCTCTGAGGCCTGCTTCTGAGGCCTAAAAGACTCTAACATTTTAACAAAACTCTATACAAGGACACTGGGAGTTATGAGCCAGAGACTATGGATAAATACACAAGCATAGACGCACACATGGGTATACACACACACACACACACACACACACACACACACACACATATATATATTTAGGTGTGTATGTGTATATATATACACACATATACTCTTGTAATATTTTATATATATATATATAACATAGATATATAATTTCTGCTGTGGAAAGTTGCTGTGAAGAAATTATAATTTTATAATTACATTAAAATTATACTTTTATTATAATTTCTTCACAGCAGAATTTGTCATTTTCCAACCTGTTGATGTATATTGAGTCTCTAAAATATGAATAGGGAATAATCCCCAATATATGTAACCATGGAAACCTTTTCTCACACTAGATTTCTGTTCTCTCCAAATACAATCTTGAAAATGTTAATGTTGTGCAAGGATGAGGAATCATCTGGGTGTTAGCTGTAGCAGTTATTTAATTTTATTTTATTTGGCTCTTAAAGTACTGTTCCTGTATTTCCTCCCAGGCAATTATTTTCTTTCAGTAGACTTTTTAAGTCAGATTTTAAGTTTGAAAGATGCTCAATTGTTCATAGCAATGGCTAAGCCATTAATGAACATTTCAAAGGGCATAGGCAGAAGACAACATTCTGATGCACCACGAAGTATTCTCTAACTAACCCACTTCAAATACTGGTGAGACATATTCGTCAGAGAGATTGTAGACAACACTAGATGGAAACTTACTGTAAGAGAAAAAGAAGCACTTCCAAGCTAGTAAGACCAGCCTTTTTGAATACAGAAAACCCTTTGAATGTCAAAAAACTTCACACATTCTACAAATATTATTTGTACTTTTAGTACCTTTGATTTAGAGAATATGGCAATAAACAACTATGATTTCAGTAATTCTTAAATTAATTTATAATTTTGTAACTGCAACATATACCCACAAGAATATGTAAGGCATATTTCAGTCCATGAACAATGCTCAGTTACAGGAGGATTCTAGACCAGCGCTAAGTATCTTCAGTGACCCACAGTGCCTGCAGCCCACAAACTGGGGACTGTGGTCCTAGGTCCTCCAGCTTTTTAACACTATGAGAAATAAAATAACATTTATCTAACAGCAACATTTATAAAATGCTTGCTTTATAATATAAGGCATTGTGACAGAGATTTGGAAAACAGAGATGACAAAGATAGCTCTTCTCTTTCAGATACTTATAATGTAATGGAGAAAAATGAATATAAATGTTTACATGCTGGTCTAAGAATATGAAAAATTCTACTTATTTGTTAATGTAATACAGCAAGAAAACATTCTATTGACTGTAGTTACTTCAGCCTCTGTGTGGTATCATTTTTCTCTCTGCAGTAAATTACTTTCTGTGTGGCAAAGTAACTTTATCCCAAAGCAGTTTTGGGTTCAAAAGGTGAGTGTCTCTGTCCAAGGGTAGAATTTTTGAAAGACAGAAATAAAGAAACAGCTAAATAGCTCTACACATGACGTGGAGGGAAACTTACCTTGTTGTGTAGAAATGCTGAGAAGAGAGAAGGGAAAGATTGCAGAGAAAGAAAGGGAGAGACATAAGCATGATGGTGGCAAAAAGCTTGTAGGGGAGTGGGAGTGTGTACAGGAGAGTGCTGTGGAAGAATGTTACATGGAAAGAAACTTATTTCGACTACAGTGACCAAAAGGTCACTTATATGGGGGAGTGGTTATTAAGGTAACCTCTTACTGCAGTAAAGCATTAATGTAGAGAAGTTGGAAAATCACAACAGTAGCTGAATTTTTAAGATAAATACAACCTAGTAAACACCACTGGATCAATAAATGACGTTGCTACAACCCAGAGAAACATTGCCAGTGTACTTTTACATTGCTCCGAACACATTATTTAATCTTCATTTTATTAATAGTAGTTTGGTACACATGTAGATGGTTGTATGAATAGTTACTTGGGGGGAACAAAGAAAAACGAGGGAATATATCTGTTCTCAGTGTCTGGGTTTCTTTGTAGCAAAAAGAAGACAAAAGATAAATGAACAGTAAGCAAATTAAGGTAAGAACAGAAAATTGGAGCGATCAGAAACCATGAGAATGTAAATTCATTGGTACTGACAAATATTTTGAAGTAGACTTTTTACTGAACAAGACTTAGCATGTACAGCAGCACAGGAACTTAACCGGGCATGCAATTTTCATGATTTGTGAAGTGGCTGGAACACAGATTTCGTGAGTTTAAGAAATAGAAGATGAGCCATAAAGAATATAAATGACCAATTTGAGGAGTTTTGACTGGAGCAGAGCGTGGTTGGCTTCTTTTTGCAGACATTGGAGAAGCAAGAACGATCTTTAAGAATGAAAGTAACATTAATGAGATTTGCTCTTTAGGTGAAGACCTCCAAAACTAATTTTTAGCATCAAATGGAGAAGAAAAAAGCTGTTATCAAAAACATTAGATAGGGAGATTTTAATATTTAAGGTGAGGGATAATAAAAATTAAACTGAAAATAGAAGTATAGACATGTGAACAATGAAAAGCGGGGAACAGAAGTAGAAAATGCTGGAACAGTGGAATTAACACTATTTTGTCGCCAGTTGGCTGTGTTGATGAAAGAGGTGAGGGCTACCCACTCCTACACCTTGAGACACAGCATGGATGAGTATATAATTTACTTAAACTGGGGATATAAAAAGGAGGAAACTAAAGTTTGAGGTGGTGGTTATAGAAGTTACAATGAAGTTAATTTTAGATGTTTAAGTTTGAGATGCCCTTAGGAAATTTAGGTGAGATCTTAAGTGACACTTCTGGAAACTGTAGATGACAGGGAAAAATTAGAGAATTATAGAAAAATTATAATTTTTTATAATTAAAATTAAAATTATAATTTATAATTATATTTATAATTATAATTTAATAATTTATAATTATATTTATAATTATTTAATAATTTATAATTATAATTATAATTATATAATTATATAAATTATTAAAATTATAATTAAAATTAAAATTTTTCTATAATTATAGAAAATTTATAGAAAAGAAGCAATAAATGAATGTCAGTGAGTGACAGTATGGTTGTAAAGGAAATCATCCTTAAAAAAGTAGAATAACATCATTATTAGGAAACAGTTTTAACTTAATTCTTTGTAGCTTATGGTATTACTGTTAATGTACTAATGTACTAATATACAATTAGAAGAAATTTATATTCTTATTACTTTTAATATAGTATTATTAATTTTAATTTGTAATTTAGGTTTTGCATATTTGGGCAATTTAAATAAAACATGCTAAAATCAAGGCCACTGTAAATAATATGTATTTCTGGACTCTAATAAAACCATGTACTTAAAACATTTAAGGGCCATAGTAATATGTTGATTTAAGTTTTTAAATGCTCAGAATGAAAACAAAAATTAACAAAGCTACAGACATTTTAGATATTATAAGTGACAGCTTTATTTATACAACAACATTAGAGTTTCAAGAGTAGCAACAACTAAGACTAAAGAGTAGAGGAAGTACTGGTGTTAGGTCAGATGGAGAAGGAAGCAACTGAAAACTCCCTTACTGCATACTTGAAAAGGTGAAAGAAATGCAAAAGTCAAAATTTTTAAAGGCAGTGAAGATATCTAAAGCAACAAAAAGGAAATGAACTAACACAAAGGGAAGAGCATCAAGGAAGCCAGGTGTCATTGGCTTCTTTTATTGCCTAGAATACTTGCAGGTTCTGACTGCAGAATTCAGTTTGAGGATCTCTCTAGGTTTAAATGCAGGAATGTTAATTTTCTAAGGTTGCCATTGCAAAGAACTACAAATTGGGTGGCTTAACACAGTTGAAGTTGATTGCCTCCCAGTTCTGGAGGCTAGAAGACTGAAATCAGTTGTCAGCAATGCCATACTCCCTCTGAAACTCTAGGTAGAATTCTTCCTAACTTCTGGTGATGACCATCAATCCTTGAAATTCCTTGGATTGCACTTGCATCAATCCAGTCTCTGCCTGTGCCATCCCATGGTGTTCTCGTGTCTCTCTCTGTGTCTATGTCTCTTCTCCTCTTTATATAAAGACATGTATCATACTGAATTAAGGACCTACCCTACTACACTTCATCCTTATTAGTTATACTTGTAATGAGCCTGTTTCTAAAGAAGATCATGCAGATTCTGGCAAAATACATGAATTAAGGAAGAGGTAGGAAGTGGTAATTCAACCCAGTATAAGATACTCCTTAGAAAAAGAAGAACCAGTAATGCTTCTGGTTATTAAAATGACACTTTATAAATTCCAGGAACCCTAAAAGCATGAGAACATTTTCTCCCATGATTCCCTTGCTGATTCTGGGGGCTACATGGGAGGCTCAAGATTTTGAAGAGGGAGATTTAGATCTTATATTGTTTTGTAATATTTATAAGAAAAGCTCACTTGAGGAACGAAGATTCCTCACACTTTAGTTGGCCTTTTTCTCAAGATATAGGCCAAATTTTCTTTCTGAATCATAGAGAGGAAAGAGAAAAGACTATCCAGAAAATAAGTCATATGTGTGACATGGTCAAACGGCTTAACAGAGGTGTAATTGGGTAGTAGAAGGAGAGGAGGGAGGAATGCAGCAGAAGGAATGTTTAAGGGAAACATTTTTTAACTGATGCAAGTCTTTATTCTACAGCTTTAAGGAGCTCTGGAAACTGTAAGAAAGTAATATATAAAGGAAATTACACCAAAGTTCATCATGGTCACTAAAACTTAAAAATATATATAAAATTTTGAAATTCTTTAAAAAAGGCATATTGTGATATTGCCACCAGGGGAAACACATTAAGAATGATGGCTAACATCTCAGTGAAATCACAAAATCTAGAAGAAAGTGAAATGTCATTTTTTAAGAACAAATAAGAATGAAGCAAGAAAACAAAACAAAACCTGCCAATATTGAATGTTATACTCAGTGGAAATAATCTTTTAAAAATTTTCTCAGAAAAAGTTTTAGTACAACTTCTTGACAGTAGATCTGCGTATATAAGACATACTAAAGGAATTTCTTTGGGCTGAAATAATGATCGATGAAAGCATGGAAGTATAAGAAGGAATGAAGAACAATAGCCTCTAACTACAAAGTGATTGATCATCTATGGCTACAATTATAACAGAGTCCTTTGGTACATAGAGTATATATAAAAGTAAACTGTATGGCAACTACACAAAAAAAATTGTGAAGTAGTATATGGAGTTAAATACTTGCAAGCTTCTTGAATGTGAATAAGAACTTAAAATACTCTGTTTTAAACTAAGGACTCATTTGGTAATTTCTATTGAAAACTCCAAATAAATTATACAAACAGATGAAGCAAAAAATATTAAGAGAGAATAAAATAATAAAAATTATTGATTAATACAAAACAAAGCAGAAAAGACAGAAGAGTAAAGAACTAAATAACAAACTGGACAAAAAGAAAACAAGTAGCAAATGAGAGATACAGTAAAATAATAAAAAAGCCAAACTTCTGATTTGGCAATTTTATAATAAATATAGCTGACAACAGACTGATATCCATACTATATGAGGAACTCTTATAATAGATATTAAAAAGATAATAAACTCAGAGGAATGTTCAAAAGTCTTGAACAGACACAATAGGATACCAGCTTTGAAAAACACATGAAAAGGCGCTTAACTTTGAAATACATCATGAAAAAGCCAAATGAAATCACAATATGATAGAACTACACACTCACAGATGGTCAAAAATACCACAGAAAAAAACATGTATTAACAAGGGGGTGGAGCAACTTAAACTCTCATACATGATAGGGATGAAATGCTCAGTGGACATTGGATTACCTAAGAAACTAGAATCAAAAGTAGAGAGTAGTGAATATTTAAGTATCTTTTATTGCACTTCATAGTAAGAGATAAATAATTCTAAGAATTATTTTTCCTTGTATCTTTGACCTATATATTGGCTATTATATAATGCAGATTTCATGGTGATTAATAAATCTGTTCTATTTAATTTGTTTAGTCTGGCAGATTGGTTAAACTCTACACAAATCTGAGTTCAATTTTAAGTTTCAGAGCTTAGGAGTTACATGACTGGAGGAAGTTATTTTGTCTCTGTAAATCATGCTTTTGTTAGCTTTAAAATGAGGATAATAATATAATTCCCTCATTCAGAAGTATAACAGAGGTACTACATATAAAGTGTCCATGCTTATGTACCAAATGACATCTATTGTCAGATAAGATCCCAAGTTGGGGTACTAAATGGTGCTTTCCATGACTGCAGTGAAGAACAGATTCTGAGCAGAGAGATCACACCAAGGTGCTCACTTGAGAGACAGAGAGCTACAGCAGCAAGGTCCAGGAAGGATTTTACAGAATGGTTTCCATAGAAATGATATTTTCATGTAAATCAATTAAAGTTTTCAAGACTATATTTAATCAGGACTTCCAAAAAATAAAGAGTCAGAGAAACAAACAACTATTTTTAGGAGGAGACACTTCTGACAAAAAGCAGTGGGAAAAGAAGAAATTAGTAAAGAAAGAGGGTGTAGATCAACTGGAAAAATTCCCTTAAATACACTGGTTAGTGTTGTCACTAATTCGTCATAAAGAGGAACTGGAGATGAGATCAGAGCTACTGCTTACCTTTTATAAATCCTCCAATGAAACTACACATACTAATAAGTACACAAACATAGAATAGACCACAGAAGAACATATGTTTCCCAATTTTCTAGAGGAAACAAGTTTGTTTTCTTCAGAAACTAGATAGAACTGTTAAAATACTAAATTAGATACAAATTTGAAATTATGAGCCATAAGTGACAATGCTATTTTTTCTCACATATTTTGCCATAAAAAATAATAACAAAGGAAATGAGTAAGCATTTGAAGATTTTGGACATAGCAGAATCTGAAGTGGGAAAGAAGCGAACCTACTCTCACACTATGTTGCAATGATTTCTGGATTTCATTGACAGGTGTATTATCCCACACTCTAGCATTCTTCCCTTCCCCTTCTACCCAAATAGGAACTGGTAATAGGATTGCTGGGTGCTTGTTTTACAAAGCAATTATATTTAAAAACAATCACAAAGCACCATTTACTATTTCCATTATTTCCTAAAAGAACAAACTGATACCAGAAACACAGGATGAACATGACCTCAGAGAGAGAAAGCTTTTTTGAATAGCTCACCACATTGTTTGTATTTTTACCATTTTGTTGCTAGTATGTGAGAAACTCTCTGTGGACTAGAACTGGTCCATGGACCAGGATTTCAAGCCCACTGCTCTAATGAATTCTGATATTCCAGCACCATGGATAAAGGCACCTGTATCACCAACTAACAACAACAGATCAGAGCAAGTATTTACTCTAGTAAGATTTTAGATAATTTATTAACATTTATATCATTCAAAAATTTTAGCATGTGCAATGTTCAATTTGCATTTTCCTCCTATGCAAATGCATATGGGTTTCTTATTACACAATGTAGAATAAGTCAGTTCCCCCCTAAAAAATATTCTGTCAATTTTAACAAACTTTAACATTTGCAGGCACAGATATTAGAGAGATAATATAGATGATCTAGATATATAGATATAGATATAGATATAGACAGTGTATGCTGGCTTTACCTGGTTATTAGAGTCACAATTCCTTTTGGACATGTTACAATTAATATTAACCCAAACTCTAATTTTAAACTCTTATCATATCAATTATAATGTTTAATTGCAATTTTTCTTGGCATTACTATGTCCATTCCAAGAGAGTAAACTTTTGAAGGCAGGAACTAGCTTTCTCCATCCTGGTGTTCTTACAACTAAAACAATATTTGGTACCTTCTTAGCCTCTTATTTGTTGAATGATTGAATGAATTACTCTACTTTGGTTATGTTTCCTGAAGCATCATGACAATTATATATAGCAAATCCCTGGTACTATTTTATGGTTTATTGATGGAAGTAGCAATTGGATCTGTCATTCAATACTCATTTATTCATTCTTTGTATGTATATAAAACCATTACTATGTGCTTCCACTGTGGTAACTCCTCTGGATAATAGAAATGAGCAGAATGTAGTTACTGCATTCAAGGATGTCAGAAATAGTCCCATTCTGGAGCTCACATGATCTTTTTAGCACAATGCCACATGGAAACACATTCAATTTTTTGGATGATACAAATAGAAATTATCTAATAATCACATAAAATACTACTAAATACTTGCTCTGATATGTGTTTCCTAATGAAACTAAAACCTGTTTATCACCATAAGTGGCAATATCTACTCTGCTTATGTAAGAGTCCTCTCCTCTAACAAATTACAGCCACTATCCCCATGACATAGTTAACTTACATTGAAGCCTTAGCCTTATGCACTTTAAATGAAATAATAAATCTGCTTACTATTGCAAGTCTTGTTGTATTTGCTGTTCTCCTGTGGAAACCCTTCCAATCGGCACTGAAAACGATGCTGCCAAAATTCTTGAAACCACGGATTCCGGTGGTTTGTTTCTGGCCGGAGCTTCAGATAATAATCATCAAACCACTTGACATCAGGAGACTGGAGCTTGATTGTGATGCCACCAACAGCTTCTCGCTGATATCCATCTGTCACATCATACCTGTCAGCCCAGCCGTCACTGTGGGGAAACAAATAAACAAAAAAAAAACCCTCAGCTTAGAACAGATATCTCCTAAGAAATGAGTCCATTTGCTTTCCTATTGACAAGATTAGTCATTAAATAGACACTTTAGACCACATAATGGTCCTACATTACACTGAGGTGATTATTGATATAGCAGCTTGTTAGAATAAAAACTACAATAAAACCATGGATACTTTGGGTTTAAGAGTGCTAAAAGGCACCAGCCTCACTTACCTTAAACTGTAGAGAATAACCTAGAGCTTCTGGCAGAATTTTACTTGTTGCAAAATATAGTGTGTGTGTGTGTGTGTGTGTGTGTGTGTGTGTGTGTGTGTGTGTGTATGGAAGCTGCATAATATCATCATTCACATTTTTAATAGACATTTAATAGCCAGGTCAAGTTAACTTTAAATACATTCTTTTTTGGCTTTATAATAATTATGGTCATAAAATAAGAATCAAAAATATCCCCCCAATATGCCTAGTATTAATTTAATTATCCTGCAATACAACATTTTTGTTCGTATTTTACAAGTGAATAATAGAGAGGTTTACAAAAACTGTTTGCTGATTATGGTCACTCTATTAAATGTTGATTTGCCAAGACACAAACTGAAATCTTTGTAGGCCGTAGTCCATACACTCTTTACTATCCCATGGAATTTGCAAAATATATTAAAAATGTACACCTAAAATCGCATTTATATATTAGAGTGCCCAAAAGAACTTCTGAACAGTGTGCCATCAAAAATGGAGAAGGGATCATATTCCTCAACAAAATCATCATTCTTGCACTGATCACTCAAAGTTATTTGGGAATTTTAAGATAAAAGGATTTGAAATCAGAGGGTTCATATTATCATGCTATACGGGAGTGTAACGAATAAGAAAAAATCTTTTACAATGATTTTGAAAATATATGAAACATAGTATTGGAAGTAAAAACAAAACTCATAAAAAGATGCTTGCATAAAATTTGGGTACAACCTGAAGCATCTAAGAAAGAAGGAAACTGACTCGCCCCTCTTCACTGGCTTTGGGATATACACAACTTATGCTGCCTGTCTGCTGGAACCCAGTGCTACTAAGTATCCCTGGAAGAAATGTAAGTGCTCATTAAGGAAGTATAAGGAAAGGGACAATTTGACAAAATTACGACTAACCTAAAAGAGAGAAGAGAAGAAATATGGACAGAAATAAGGGGAATAACATACTAGAGCCTCCTAAATGCAAGGCTGGAAAAAACCGTTAGGAAGTGAGCTGGGGATAAGAGCAGCGGGTACTGGAGAGAGGATGTAGGAAGAGATTTGCACTACCAGTCACTGCTTATTTCAGTGATACTCAAATATTTCCATTTAACAGAATGTTAACTTACTTTTACTTTTCTTTCAATGCATCTTTGCCCTTAACATTTTTTTTTTCTATGCAGAAAGCATGGTCCAATATTTCACATAAAAAATCAGCACCAAGAAAGTATTACGTAAATAATTAAATTATACAGAAAGCATGCCCTTTTTTCAGTATGCTCTGCTGTACCAACTCTGACATAAATATTGATAATTGGGAGTTATTCCAAAGGTTACAGATTACTCATTAAAATATCAAAAGGGCTTGAGATGACTTGAGATATTAGCTAAGGCATGAGTAGGGTGGAGAGAAGGGAAAAAATAAACAAAAGGAACACTTTCTTCCTCTAAGTCCTCCTTGACAAAAAGATATTTCATTAAAAATTACCTATAGTGAAATTTCAAAAACTTTTTGTGGCAGATCAAGAAAAAAAGTAGTGCCGTAGTATGCTTTGTCCCAATGTTGAATTTGGTTGCTTCACACATTATCTTCCCTCAAGTTTCCCATTTTCAGTTCCAGAAGATTTTATTTAAAGCTGACAAGTTGAAATGAAGTGGGCTTGTTTGCCTCATTTTCTCCTCTGTTTTGGAGGGTTTATTATATCACTGAGATGAGAGTGTGGGTCTCATTGGCACTCGAGGAGCTGCGTGGGCGTGTTGCAAAGGGGACAGGAAGCTCTGTTTGTCAAGCAGAGCCCCATTCTCCAAGGAAGTGGGAATTTAAATTGCTCCTTTTGTTAACATTAGCTCGCTCTTATGTAACACTGTGATTATGAATATTACATAAGAAATGTAAGATTATAATGGCTCCAATTTACCTTTCACCGTTCATTCACTGAATTTAATGGGGATTGTAAAAAGTTTGTCTTGATAAACCTTTTTGTAGGTGATATTTCCATAAAAGAAAACTGTCAGGATGAGAGTGATAATTAAGTCATCCCTCATCATGTACTTTCTCTCTCTCTCTCTCTGTCTTTTTTCTTTAGGTATATATCTTTTCTATAATTTTAAAAATTTAGAAAACTATGATGTCTTATTATTAGTCTTATAAGTTAGATTTGTGAGTTTAAAATAATTTTGGCTTCAGATGTTTCCAATTAATAGCAAAATATAAATCATAAAGAAGTGAATGTGGAAACAGAAAATCCCAATATCTATGTGACAAAACAGGGTCATTCTATTTAAATTTTTGGACAATATCTGCTATGTTAATCCCGTAAAAGATAATTCAACACTGGCTAAATATTAACATTTTTACATGAACATGCTTTTAAGATTTACATTAAGATGACAGAGCATCTCTAAGTATGATTTAGTAAATTCAGCAGTAAAATGAAATGCTAAGGAAAATCTTTCTACCGCCTAATGCTTTCTACTACTTTGGTAGAGTGGACCTTCAATATTCTGGTACTATTTGAATTCTTTAGATTACATGTATTTTACCAAAGCAAGAGGAAACAAAGGGATAAAGACAGGGAAAGAAACTAACGTTTACTGAAAATCGACCACATTTAAGGCACTTTGCTAGATTTATTATTTATCCATCCAATCTCTCTCTCTTCTCACTAGCAGGCATTTTGCCCAACTCCTCATAATCCATTTGACTGTTTTCTTTCCAGTTGTTTGGATATACAGTGGATCATTGTTATTTACAGATTCTGCATTTACAAATTTAACTACTTGCTGAAGTTTATTTGCAATACCAGAATGAATATTGGTGGCATTTTGGCAGTCATTCATGGGCATGCACAGAGTGGCATACATTTGAGACTTCTGAAGAGCATGTCCCCATGTGAGGTTGAAAACAGTGTCTCTGCTTTCTTGTTTCAGTTCTCATACTATAAACAAGTGTCCTTTTCACTATGTATTTAGTGCCATCTTTTGCATATTTGTGTTTTTTTGCTGGTGATTTTACTGTTTAACTTGATGTCCAAGAATAATACTGATGTGTTATCTAGTGTTTCTAAGCACAAGTTGGCTATAATATACAGAGACAATACAGTCAGCTTTTGATAACTGTACGTTCCATATCTATGGATTTAATCAATCATTAATTGAAAATATTTGGAAAAAATAATAATACAACAAAAAAATACAAGTTAAAATATAAGACTGTATAATGACTATATAACATATATGTTATATCAGGGATAATAATCTAGAGATGATTTAAAGTATAATAGAAGTATGTATAGGTTACATGCAAAAAGTAAACTATCTGATTTAAGAGACCTGAGCATCTTTAGATTTTGGTGTTGGTGGGGTGAGGGGAGGAAGTGTGCTGGAACCGGTGTTATGTAAATGTCGAGGGACTAGAAATAACTGTACATAGACAATACGTATGTTAAATAAGATGCATGAATAAATTCCTGTTACTGCAAGTTCAAAGTTAGTAAATCAACAATATATATGAAATAAGGTGTCTTTAAAAGGAAAATACATAAAGCAAGGTTATGTTTTGACTGGTTGATGAAAATGTTGTGACCAAAGGCTCACAGCAACCTAAGCCTGTATTTCCTCTAGGAGTAATGGTCATTATTCACTGATTTAGTGTTTGCTGCATGTTTATAGAACATTACTGTGAATAGTAAGAATTGGCTGTTATTACATATAGCCTTAATCTGGATGTTGTTTTAGTCAGGTGTGTAGTCATTCTTTGGCTATAGAAGCAGAGCAACTTGGACATTTAAAATAGAAAAAGCAGTCTTAACTTACTTAGCTTGGTTTAACTAAAGGATAAATCTTTATACATATGTACCAGACTCTCAAAACACCTCACTAGCAGATACTTAGATTCCTTTAAATATTCCCTGCAGACATCTTAAGGACATGCTAATCTAGCAAGAATTCACTTTTACTTCTTCCCAAGATTGCATTACCAAAAACATACTCCCCTTCTCTACAATCTACTCTTTCCCTTTCTCCTTTCAACCCCAATTCCCATGATTTCTCATAATTAGAACTCATGAAAGCTTAGTTTTTCCTTCTTTTCAACAGATAGTTCTTATTTAAAACAAAATTGACTCTGGAATTATTTTTTTTTCCTAGGCCTCTCTAACCTTCTGTTTTTTCTTCAATATTCTTAAATATCTACCCATCTTAGACTAAATTATTTTGTCACAATAAATCATCCCATTATCTCTGTGGTATAGAACAGAGGTTTAATTCAGCCTTTATATTCATAGCAGATGGCGTATGGCTCTGTTCTATGTCATCTTCATGTTGAAGAGGAAATCTAAAAGAATAGTCTGTTTCTCGGACATACCAGTCTTGTAGACTAGAGCGTCCTCAAATCCTAGATTTTGGACTATTACCTTTCCTCCTGTTAGATCTAAGGCAGTGGCATGAGATTCTCATTAAGATGGTGAATCCTACTGTACATGTGGGGGAGCTTGGTGGTGTACTTCTTATGAGATGGAACAGTTTCACCCGTGAAACCAGTCCCTGGTGCCAAACACGTCGGGGACCACTGTTGTAGAAGGAAAAACAGAGATGATAGGGGAACCATACAACAGTTCTTAAGATTCTGCTTAAACGTGGCACATGTTATTTCTGCTCATATTTCACTGACTTAACAAAACCCATGGCTAAACCTGACCTGAATGAGACAGGTATCCAAGGTTTGTTCTATGGAGAGGAACAGTGAATATTTTAAAGAAAATGCAATTGACAACATTTATTATGCGTTGAAATTGTGTTGAAACAGATAAAATGTAAGTTAAATAGGTTTTAGATACTATGCTCCAGCAGTTCACAAGTCTAGTGGAGGGATGAAAAGGAAGATAGATATAAATAAATGACCACATAGAAATGATTATTATGGGTATGACCTAAATGCAGTGGGAGACCAGATCAATAAATAATTGACAAACACTTCTTAGGGCGATAATATTTGAACTAAGTTTGAAAAGTGTGGGTAATAGAATGAGATGAGCATTTTGAAATACTGTTTTTTATATATTGAAAAAACTATTAATCAAGCAATAGTGAATATAGAGCACTGCAGCTATGTAGCGTTCACAGGTCAGTGAAGTAATGAGAAAGTGAGCTGAAGAGAACCAGTTGTGAATGTTCTTTTGTGCCATCCTAAAGATTTCCAACTTTGTCATATAGGTAATGGGGAGCCAGTGACGGCTTTTAAAGGAGGAAAAGAAACAAAGAGATGACGATAAGTAGATGAACTCTGCTAAAAGTTTGCATGACAGATCAAAGCTGCTGGAGAAGAAGGTTAGGGAATCAAGTTAAAAAATATGTTGCAATGGTCAAGGAAGCCAATGGAGAATAGAATTAAGGAAGTGGCATTAGAAATGAAGAGCCCTATTTATAAGGAATCCTAAGGTAGAACCTCTAAACAATGTGGGGCATAGAAGGTAAAGGGGCATTTTAATGGTTTGTGGGAGGAGAATAACAACATTGCATGTAGCTCCATGTCCTAGGTTGGACACTATTGGAAGAGAACAGGTTTTGTGTGAAAAAGGAAGAAAATGAATATGAGCTGGGATCTGTGATATTAAGATTTACCTTTATATAAGCTGTCACATTTCTTTTTCTCCTGGATTTCTACATATTCTCTCCAGATGCAACTGGTTTGAATGTTCAAAATGCAAATTAACAGTGTTCTTACCTGTGGTTCCAGTACCATATTAACTGACTGTTTTATTTATATATGTTTTTGTATGCTGTGCAAGGCTGTTGGCACTCAAAAATATGAGAAAAAATGGCAATTATACATCTGTAAAGATTTATACCTTATACCACTGTAAGCTTATAGTAAAATTATTTTAACTTTAGAATTACTTTTATCATTTGTTACATTAAATTTGTGAAATACAAAGCAGACCAATGGTTATAGTTATAAAATAATTATGGTAGGATTTACAACCAATAGGCTTAATATCACAATCTATTTTTGCTAGAATGTGAAAGCTCCTGAGTGCTATATACTAACAAGAATATATCAAAATAAATCTTAGACGATTATGAAGATGAAAGTCTAAGGATTATGGAATGTTAGGGTAGAGATGCTAAATAATTTAAAAATCTGCATCCTTTAATAAAATCTAAATCCATAAAATGCAGACAATATAATTTTTTCTTTCTCTCTTTCTTCATTTCCTATCAATATATAAGTTGTTGCTACGGAAAACAGAAAAATACATGTGGCACTGAAAATTGCATTAGGGTGATCCTTTAGTAATTGTCTCAGTACTTTATTCATTTCCAATTTTTAATTCACTAAGCATATGAATGCCTCCTCTGTGCCAGACACTGGTAGTTTCCAGGTTATGCCCTCAGGGAGTCAACAGTCCATTAGGCATGACCTGCCTGAATGGGCATTGCCAGCTTCCAGTCCATTGGGTTCTTCTCATTTATCCTTAAGACTAAACATTCCCTTTATTTAACTCAATCGTTTCATAAATGGTAGAAATAATTTTTGGTCACTGAATTAACATTTACTGAAAATCATATTCTTGTCTTGCCTTCCTAAGATTACTCTCTGATCACTTCAATTAGTATTCTGGATATTTCTAAGTTCTTAATTCTTACATTTATAATCTCTTGATTTATTTACATGGAAGACTAATTACATACAACAGGTATGGATTTCACTAGTTGAACTCTCAAATGGCAACATGGTTATTTATTAATACTACAACTCCACGGAGATTTAGGAAGGCATCTCATGGTGCTACCTGCCATAGGCAAACAACATTAAGTACATTCTGTACCCAAAGAACAATAGCAGTCTAAAAATGTTGGAATCTGAATGACTGCTTCTAGACCTTAGCAGTCATTAAACTTATGTCAGGAAATGTGACTATGTGTAGGGCATGTTAGGCCCACACAGTGATTCTCGTCCACTGAAATCATCATTTCTGCTTATCATGATGAAACTGGTACTGCTGAGATGGACCACACACATCCTGTTCATCAGAGACATAGCACATTGATTCTTCTTCCTTAGGTATGTTACACTTTCACACTCCTAAGCCTTTGAGTATGCTATTCCCTCTACACAGAGTGCCATTCTCTTAACTCCTCCCATATCTTCTGATTTGATAAAATGTAATTCATCAAGCAGACAGATTTAGCTTGAATACAACTTATCAAAAAGCTCCTCTGGGCTTGATGATTCCTTTGGCTCTGATTCTAAAATACTGTGACATTTACTGAACAAGTATTGTGTAACTAATATTCTAAATGTGGGGATATAGCAGTGAACAAGGAAAGCAAGATTGCTGCTCTCATAGAGGTAACATGATGCTTTTAGTTTTACAGTTGTCATTGTATTAAAGGTAGCTACGTTTATTTTGTTTCCCCCAAGTAGACTATAAATATTATACTTGGCACATATCTGTATCCTTAATGCTTATTATAATGCTCAGTACATACCTAATACTGTGACAGATTAGGTTAAAAGTAAAAGTTTGAATAACACAAATTTCCTTTTGTATAACTACATCTACTCATTTTTAAATTTAGAAAACACTGTCAAATGTACCTTATAAAATGACTCTGAAAGGCTGAGTTCATTCTCTGCTTCAGAATGGTCCTCTCCATTCCCTACCTGATGCTATTAAGGTTAATGAATATATTCATTAGGCTGCATCCCAGTTTTTTTTTTTTCATAATCTGTTTGCAACCCACATAATTATTATGGGAACTGTTGTTCTACCCACATGTAATCATCATCCTGCCAAATCTCTTACCAATACCATTTTAACAGATATTTTGGGATTTTAAAAAATTCTAATAGTGGGAGTCTACTGACTACTTGACTGTTTTCACAGAATATTCCTCCCTGCATCGCAGGAGAAGTATGAAGTCTCAAATCTCTATACACTAGTGAAAATCAAAGAAAACTATTGAGACTCTATTTATTTTATTTTATTAATTTTTTTTAGAGACAGTCTCACTCTGTTTCCTGGGATGGATTCAAACTCATCATCCTACCTCAGCCTCTGGAGTAGCTAGGACTACAGGCCTGTGCCACTCTGCCTGGCTTTGAAATTTTAAATTAAGGTTCTTGAGAATATACCCCGGAGTATATTTCGGAGTTAATTCAACACTAATGAATTAACTCTGAAAAGAATCAAATTTAGAATTGTTGAGAAAAAGATAATGTTATCAACTGAAAATCAACTTATTTCTAAGGTGTATAAATCTCAGTATTTCCCATTTCAAAGGATTCATAAAAAGTAAGTAGAGGTACATTGGAAGAGTGATATCAGAACATTCGAAAGAAGGGAAAAATGTCAAGAACTTGAAATTTGCCACCTGTATACTGTAAGATGATTTCCATTGTATGACTTTTTCTAAAGTTCTACAGGGCTTAGAGATCATTATTAGACCTAGTTTTTACATCTGAAGAAACTGGAGGATTAAATAGCCTTATAACTAAGGAAATCTGAGGGATTAAATAACCTACTCAAAACCCCGTAGCAATTGTAGAGGGGATATAAACTCAGATCTTGCTAATTCCAAAACTCCAGCACATTTCATACTTCATAAAGCCTGCTAAGTAATGACACACAGTAATGACAGCAGAAAAATGTGTCTTGATGAATTTTAAGAGACGTGTTGGAAAACTGGGATCAGAGTGTATGCTGAAAATGTGTTGGTAAGATTCTAAGATAGCACCCAATATCTCTGATCTTTGGGGGGTATACACACCTTTAGTTATTCAGTCAAACACTCATCTATATAGGTGCTTCTCTGGAGGGATTTTTTTTAATTATTATTTTTTATTGCATTTTAGGTTTTGGGGTACATAGGAAGAACATGCAAGATTGTTGCATAGGTACACACATGGCAGTGTGATGTGCTGCCTTCCTCCCCTTCACCTACATCTGGCATTTCTCTCCATGCTATCTGTCCCCACCTCCCCACCCTCCGATCCCACCTCCATTTCCCCCCAACAGACTCCAGTGTGTAGTGCTCCCCTCTCTGGAGGGATTTTTTAAAAAGATGTAATTTAGGTTCCAAACAGGCTGATTTTAAAATAGGGATACTAACCTCTATGAATCTGATCTAACTAGGTGAGTCCTGAAAAGGGACTGGTTATTTCTGATAAAAAAAAAAAAAAAAAAAAAAAGATTCAAATGAGAGGGATTTGAAATGAGAGAGCTAGAGGAGAATCTCCATTGTTGGCTTTCTTGATTGAAGGAGCTAAAGGAAAAAGGAATGCAGGTGGCCTCTCAGAAATGAGTTTGGCCTCCAGCAAACAACCAGCACTAGAATGGAGACTCAAGCCTATTACTCACAGACAATCAAATTCAGCCAAAGACCAGAATGTATTTGAAGGCAGAGTCTTCCACAAAGCCTCCAAAAAGAGATGCATTTCACCAGTACCCTGACTGCAGCTTGTTTGATCCAGAACAGAGAACCCAGTTGCCATACCCAGAACCTGACATCCAGAAAGTATGAAATATTAAATGCATTTTGCTTTAAGCTGCTAAGTTTGTTATAATCTGTTACACAACAATAGAAAGTTATTACTCACTTCCTACCTCTTTCGTATTTCTTCAGGTAGAAGGCCAATGCCTGTTAATATTTGAAGAAATAAAATCTTAGGTGGTCTGACTTAATTTTCTGGGTTTGGTCAATACAGACTAACTTACAAAGACCTGGGGATTACAGAATATAACAGAGAGTAAGAGAAACCTCTGAGAATAGTTGGAATATCCATCCTGTCTTGATTTTGTTTCTAGGATGACAGGTATTATCTCCTCTAGTTTAATGTCTTGTGCCTCCAGTGATGCTTCCTCATCATAAGCATCCTTTAAAGAGGAGAAGATGATAAATATCTTTATAAATAGATCAATTATTTTGTGTGTTATCCAGTCTTTTGTTTCTTTCATCATAGTATAACTATTTGGAGAAATGCAAAAATTGAGGCTATTGTATAAAACACGCAACAATTTTGTAAGCAGAATGATCCATTTCAACAGAGAAAACACTTTGAATGAGCTATTGTATCCACAGCTCAGATAACCTTTTTTACTTTTTTCAAGGAGTTTCCTTTCTTAGGATAATCTTCCAGTTTTTATGCTATACAGTCTTCTTCCACTGAATTGGACTAATTCCTTCTGTTAAGCTTGTAAATTTTTATCAGTGGGACAAGTGCTTAGAGTGCTAAGTGCAATATTAAATCAGTAATTGTTTATTGAACACCTATTAAATTCTAAGCAGTAAGGCAGACTTCAAGATGATATCAATGAATATAGACTTCACCTCCCAGTTTATTTCTTTTTATCTCATGGCAGGTCACTAAGGACTTCATAATTTCAAATCTATATTTTCCTCATACTTTCCTCAGACTGCCTGCATTATTTAACATTACTGATTCACTTAGCAATGTCTAACAAGTAACGCAGCACTTGCTAAGCCTCAGTTCTCTGTAGAGTGATACGTATGAGAAATAAAAAGAAAAATTATCATTCCCTTCTGCTGTAGAGTCGGGCAAATATATAAATTACCTGAATGCTAACTATGATTATGTATGTAGTGTTTGTTTTCCACCAAGCATTGTCCTAAGCAATATATATTTATACATATATCCTGCTAAGTTTTATATATACAGTTGACCCTGCATATCCCTGAGTTCCACATGTGTGTATTCGACCAACCCAGATAAAAAAAAAATTGGAAAAAAATGGGTGGTTGTGTCTGTACTGAACACGTACAGATTTTTTCCCCTTGTCATTATTCCCTAAACAATAGAGTATAGCAACTATTCACACAGCATTTTCTTTTTCTTTTATTTTTTTAAGATGGAATCTCACTCTGTTGCCCAGGCTGGAATTCAGTGGCACAATCTCGGCTCACTATAACCTCCATCTCCTGGGTTTAAGCAATTCTCCTTTCTCAGCGTCCTCAGTAGCTAGGACTGCAGGCATGCACCACCAAACCCGGCTAATGTTTGTATTTTTAGTAGCAATGGGGTTTTACCATGTTAGCCAAGCTGGTTTCAAACTCCTGACCTCAGGTGATCCAACTGCCTCAGCCTCCCAAAGTGCTGGGATTACAGGCGTAAGCCACAGTGTCCCACCTCACATAACATTTTCATTGTATTAAGTATTATAAGTAATTTAGGCATTATTTAAAGTATACAAGTATATGTATGTAGGCTAAATGCAAATACTATATGATAGTGACTTGATCTACTAAAAAAGCAACTTGAATATCCATGAATTTTGGAATCTACAGAGGATCTTGGAATCAATTCCCCACAGATTCTAAGGAAAGACTATATGTATGAAACGGACGTATATAATTTTAAATATTCACATTTCACATGAGGAGACTGTAGCTTGAAAAGGAGCAAACTTCCCAGGGTCACACAAGATTTAAACCTACTCTACCTAAATCTATACATTAAAACTGAACTAGAACAATTTATTAAATGTGATCTTTAACACAAATCTGTATCCCAAGTTATGTACTTAAAAATATAGATAGAAGAGCTAATTTAATTTCTTTACACGCACACACACAGACACACACACACAGACACACACACACATACACCCTTCTCTTGGAATTATTTGGGAATTGTTTTCTTTCTTTTTTTGTTCTACCTGAATCTGCAAAAAAAGAACTGCCTTAACTCACTAAATTCCTATTCTGATAAAATGTCTATCTCTGTATTGTTCAGTGCTCTGTCATTGTTAGTAAGAGTCTCTCTAATAACAAGGAAAAGAACAATTAAAAATGTTTAGGAGACCTTGATTTCTGTACATAAACACAGAATGGACTCTTTCCAATTCATATTTCACTTTGAGGCAACATGTTTTTGCTTGACAAAATATCCACATGGCACTCAAGGAAACCAAGTCTATTGTGAACTTCTCACATTTACTTACTATGGTTTCCAAATAAAACTTAGAGCTATAAAATAAGAGTAAATAATCAAAAATTATACTGGGATTGACATTAAATTTTAGAAGTAATCACCGTACAAGAAATGAAAGAAAAGTTTGAACCTACGTTCCTGAAAAATTTAGGTATCATAATTCCAATAATTAATCCAAGTAGATTTAAATTTTAAGTCACATAATAGAAACTGAACAGTTACTTCCATATTTGCCTATGAGAGATTAGACAAGCCTTCCACTGAAGACAACTAGAAAGGCTGAATAATTTTTTAAATTTGTTTAAATTGTCAGAAAGCTATCTAGTCAGCCAGTACTGAGGGGACCATGCTCCTGGAAAGAGAGAAAAAATAATATACTGCGGAAAGACTTCCCCTTTGAAGTACATGACAATTCATTCAAGTTGAATTTATTGCTAAGAAGCTAAAATGTTGGGACAACAGAAACACTAGGTGAGCTCTGAAAATTCTTGAGTTCTGGGTTAATATTACATTTAAAATCTTATCAGTGAGTATCTGGGAGGAAAAAGAAGCACAGACATTTGAAGCAGATATTGGTACTATTTTATCCCTTGAGCCCTTTGCTAATTTGTAGGCATTTGCTGAAAAGCTCAGAAGTGGCTAAGAAATTGGAAAGATGAGCAGAGCTTTAGGCAGTCACACTGAATTGAAGAAAAAATAATTGTAATTGTTGATCCCTAAGAAGAAAAAGCCCTTGTGTCTCAGTCCATTTCCTGTTGTTTATAACAGAATGCCCACAACTGGGTAATTTATAAAGAAAAGAGGCTTATTCAGCTTTTGATTTGGCAGGCTGAGAAGATCAAGGGCATAGCTCTGACTTCTGGTGAGGGCTTTTGTGCTGTATCACAACACAAAAGTTGGAAAAGGAAGTGGATACACGCAAAGTGGGGAAAACCTGAGAGATGTCTTTACTTTACAGTCACTCACTCCTCCGGGAACTAATCCATTCCCACAAGAATCAGTAGAATCTCAAGAGCTCACTCTTGAGAGAGAGAGAGTGAGAGAAAGAGGAGCAACAAGCCATTTATGAGAGATCTCCCCTCAAAACCCAAACATCTCCCACTAGGCCCCACCCAACACCACCACATTGGAAATAAAATTTCAGCCCAAGTTTTATTGAGAACGAACAGCTGCACATCGTAATCACTTTGCGTTTTTATTTGGGATCCCCAAAGCTACATTTTAGTTGTAAAGACAAACTGGAAAGTGTCAGGCTTCAACAAAAATGAAAACTGCTTCAAATCCTCTCACTATCAAGTAGCTTAAAATGGTCTTCCTCTCTTCTAACTACTATGAACAAGCAACAGCAAATTCCCTCTGGATGAACATACCATCAGATGTAGCCTAGATTACTTCTACAATTTTTATACATGTTTTCTATCATTCAGTAGTACATGGACATGCATATAAAGCATGAAAAAAGAATAAAATGATTGATAACCAGGAAAAACGGTCAATGAAATCAATCCCATGCCAATCATTAGAATCGAGTGAATTTAAAAATAACTATGATTAATATATTCAAGAGAAGAGATGAAAAGTCCGATAATTTAGTTGAAAGCAGTAATTTATATATATATATATATATATATATATATATATATAAAGAGACATTTAAGAAACTAAGCAATTAAAAATTTAAAGTAAGAGCTCAATAGATGTGTCAGCTTCAGCAGAATAAACACAACTAAAATGAAGTTTAGAAAACATAGGAAAATAGAAAATATCCATACTGAAACATGGAAAAACACAATTTTTGAATATAGAAAAGTATAAAACACGATGAAAACATCTAATTCCCATAGTTGGTATTCCAGGGAGAGAAGAAAAAAGAGAATAGAGTAGAAATCATATTTGAAGAGATAATGATAGAGTATTTCTAAAATCAAATGGTGTAACCAGTATGAAACACACTAAGACACAGATTAATAAGTATGATGAATCCAAGCAGAATGACTATACAGTAATTCATATCCAGGCTTATCATAGTAAAGCTGCTAGAAATTAAAGGCAAAGTTATTGAAAGTAAAATACGGGAAGTAAGAAAAAGAAGCACATTAAACTAGAGGTCATGGAAAAATAAAAATTTATGTAGAATTGCTTTAAAAAAGTATAGTAGAAAAAGAAAAGTCAAAATTGGTTCTTTAAGAAGACTAATAAAACTGATGACCATTTATGAACACTTGGCAAAAATAATGAAGGAAAAATGAGAAATGCACAAGTTATAAACATACATTAAAAAGTAATTGTAAAAGGACAGCCAAAAATATTGTGAATGATGTTATGGAAATAAATTTGAAAATTTAGATAAAAAAGACAAATCCCTACATAAATATTATATAATGAAACAGAAACAATATAAAAATAGAATAATTTTATATCTCTTAAATCAATGGAAGTTTATTTGAAACCTCCCCAGAAACATACACACACACACACACACACACACACACACAGAGGAGTCTGGCCCACCAACTTCACTAACAAATTATTCTATACCTTCAGAGGAGAAATAACACCAATACTCAAAAATTTTTTCTCAAAGCAAAGCTAAGAGAAACATTTCATTTTCTAAGTTCAGAAAAACAGTAATATCTAAATATTAAAATGCTTTCAAAAGAAAGACAAAATATAGGCCAAACTCTCACAAATATCAATGAAAAATCTCAACATATTAGGAAACCATATCCAGCAATGTATGAAAATGCTAATACTATGATCCAACTTTGGTTTACCCCAGAAATGAAAACCTATTGTGGTGAAAACAGATAACAAGAGGTCTGTGTTAACAAAGTTTTCACTGTACAGTGTAACATTGTTAACTATAAGCACAGTATTTCACAACAGATCATTAGAAATTATTCATCTTGCAGAACTGAAACTTTGTATTTCTTGATTGTAGCTTACCATTTCCCTCATCCCTCTCCCAGCCCCTGGCAACCACAATTCAATTTGTGATTCTATCAGTTTGATTACTTTAGACGTCTCTTACAAGTGGAATCGTGAGGTATTTTTCTTCCTGTTATTAGCAGACATTATGCCATTTCACTTAGCATAATGTTCTCAGGGTTTATCCATAGCAAAATGGTACAACCACTATAGAAAACAGTATGTAGCTTTCTTAAAATATTAAAAATTAAATTATCATGTGATCCAACAATCCTGTTTCTGGGTATATATCCAAAATAATGACAGTCAGGATATTGAAGAGATATATACACCCTCATGTTCACTGTAGCATTATTCACAACAATCCAGATATACCTAAATGTGCATTAGTGGATGAATGAATAAAGAAAATGTGGCATATACATATAAAGTTATTTTAGTTTTCTAAAATTGGTCAGCTTAATGTATCACATTAATAACATGCAGTCAATAAATTAAAGAAAACGTGACAAATTCAACATTATTCTGATAAAATGTCCTTAGCAACCTAGCTAAAAAAGAGGACTTCCTTAATCTATGCCAGAGTCTTTAAGTAAAGATAATACAACAGTAAAATGTTGAACCATTTCTTCCTGATATCTAGCACAAGTAAAAGATCTCTACTACTTTTTTCCCACTATTTTATTGAATGCTCTAGCAAGTAAAATAAGGGGAGAAAAGAAATAAAAAGGAGTAAACTGTCATTAGCCAAGAATAATGAAATTATTTACCTAGAATATCTGAAATAATCTGTAGATACACTACAGATACACTACTATAAATAACAAAGGAATTTAGAACATCTGGTGAATACTGATTTGGCCTACATGAATACATTTAATTTCCATATAACCAAAATAAATACAGAATAAAAATTTAAATATACCACTTAAAAAACACTGAATACAAAGAAATAAATCTAAACAATATGTGAAAGATCTATTCCTGCAAGTAAGACAAATTATGGGAGACTTTAATTGATGAAGAGTTATACTGTATTCATAAATTGGATGAATCAATAATATACAGTTAATTGTCAATTATAGATGGATTACAGTGAGTTTTCTTTGGTGGGGTTGAGGTGGAGAGAATATTTAAAAGTAGGTTCTAAAGTTTGTAAGGAAATGTAAAAGTCTAAAAATAGCCATGATAACCTTAATAAAGAATACAATTTATTTGAAAATGTACCATTATATATTAAGGCTTTAGAAAGTTATGTGTAATTTGTAGAAATAGATAAACAGACCAACAGAATACAGTTCTACATATATAGAGACACTTAATTTCTAACAAAGGCAACACTGCAAAGAAGTAGGAAAAATATTCTAATAAAAAAAGATTCTATGAATCATATGTCTTTATGAAAAAGAGTCTTGATACTTAAGCCATATCACTTACAAAACTCAATTCAAGTTAGACCATGGACCTAAATAGGAATGATAAAGTAATAAATCTTCTAGATAATAACAAAAGCAGATATTTTCAACATTGGATAAGAAAGATTCCTCACAAAGGACATAGAAAGAACTGTTAGAGTAAAAATTGTTAAAGGTATCTATAATATAACTAATAGCTTATTTTCATCAAAAGATAATACTAAATGAGTAAAAATGTAGACCACAAATTAGAAGATCTTGTAGAGAGAGAGAGAGTGTGTGTGTGTGTTTGTGTGTGTCTGTGTGTGTGTTGTATATACAGATGGCTGATACAAAAATGACAGCTTATAGATAATCTGAAAAGGACTCATTTAAATCATATGAATAATTTATACAAATTAATATAAAATTAGAAAATGCTATAGAAAAATAAGTGGTCAGGAAGTTTGAACACTTCACACCTCACAAAATAGGATTTAAAATGACCAGTAAAATTTTTTAAAGGGGGTAACTTTAATCATTAAGAGAACACAAGCTAAAACCACTGTGAATAGCACTATTCATGGACAAGAGTGACAAAAAGTTAAAAACAAGTGACCAAGTACAGTATAAAATGAAGAGCAACTGCAATTCTCAATCACTGATTTTAAAAGCATAGGTTAGGATAACCACATTGGAAAACTATTTGGCAATATCTACTACAACCGAATATAAGCATCAATATAAGCCAGCAATACTGGCCCTAGGTATGTTTCTAACAGAAATGCTATGAAATACACACCAAAATGCATGTAGAACAATGTTCACTGACAGAGCAGGAGCATCGCCATCTTGGACAAGCATTCATTCTAAAGTTCACCTTAATAAAAAAGTCATCTTAAATTCAAAGAGCATCAGCTTAATGGCTAAAGTCAGTACAACTACACACTACAAATAACATCAGTAGACTACAAATAACATCAGTAAACTACAAATAACATCTGTAGACAGAAATATTCCAAACTCCTCCCCAACCAGAAACATGCTAGCCCTGAGATAAGCCTTCTCTGGGTCAGAAAGGTGTTTGCCCCAACATAACCTCCCCTCCTCCTAGAGAGATTCCAACCCCAACATAAACTGCTCCACACACAGAAAGATTCCAAGCTTGTAATAACTAAAACCAATACATAATCTTAGGCTGTAAAAGAGAGCTCTCCTGACTAAAATTGGCCATGAGCACCTCTCAGGTTTTATCTAAAGTAAACCTGTCTCAAACTTGCCAGCCATGTTTTGTGTTTCTTTCCTCCTCCTTGAACTCTTGCATTCATAATAGCCTTTCAAATATTTCACTATTTGAAATAGACTCATATTAATAACAACCAAAATGTTCCTTGCCAGTAGAAAGGATAATGAATTGCAGTTTACGTAACACAGTAGTAGACAACAATGAAAATGAACAAACTACTGTTACATGAAGGAAAAAGAATAATATAACAAACATAATACCAAGTTAAAGAAAATATATGGAAAGGAAAAGATTATACATATTCCACTTACATAAAATTTTGAAAAAGACAGTAACCCACAATATTGGAAGTTAAAACATTGGTTCTTTTTGAAGAGTGTTTTAGACTTGTAACAAGCAAGCTGGAACCTTGGGACTTTGCTCACTGGAGCACTGGTAAAGTTTTATTTCTAGATCTCATTGGTTAAATTGTTAACTTCATGCAAATTCAATGTACTACACATTTACGGTTTTTGTGCTCTTTTGATTATATGTTATACTGCATTAAAATATTTCGATTTAAACACGAAACTTAAAGCTTCTAATCAAGAAATTTATAATGTTGACATGTAAAATTTCAGCAGCAAATTCTGCATAAAGGAGATCATCATTAATTCATTTCATTCTTAGGAGTCTTAAAATGCTTGGGCATCTTAAAGAACATCTTGGAGTCCTTGGCCACCACTTTTTAAAAAGTCCAGTGATATCACGATAAAACTGATTATAGGTAACGTTGAGTTATGTTACCCATATTTAGGCTTAAAAATTGAGAATTATAATTCTTAGAAAATCCTTTTGGAATCTGAAAATAGTGGACCAAATTCAGTCTAGTCCAAGTACATCAACATTTATTAAGCATCTCCTATGTTTCAGGATTAAGTCAAATTTGATGACAGACATATTATTTCTATCTTAAATCAAGCTTACACTCTGGTGGAAGACTTGAAGAAACACACACTTGAAGAAAAGAAAGACTGTGGAAAAATATAATCTAAATACAATGGAATAAGTTGTATAACAAAGACCTATAGAAAATGAGACATGGAAAATTGGGCACATGTCTTGAGGAAAAGTTATTTTATTTTTTGCAAGCTGATATCTTGTCTCAAATCTAAAATGGCAGAGAGCTGATAATTGGCAAAATGCACATAAAGCAAGGACAGTTTTGAGAAAACTCTATTGCTGAGTACAGCAGAAATATTTTTACTCAAATCTGATAGGAGTAAACGCTATCATCCTGGAAAAAAATGTCAAAGTAAAATAGAAAATTCTAGGTCATATTTATATAATACATAATAATTACAGCAATAATGTTATAAAAAGACATTGCTAATAACTGGAAAAACTGAGATACTAAAAAGTAAAATGGTCATGATCAAGACAGAAGAAATCAATCAGCAAATATGTATTAAGTGCCTGTCATATGCTGAGGATACAGTGGTAAACTGCATCCTTACATGTTGAGTTTCTTATATGCTGAGGATGCCGTGGTAAACACAACAGAAAAGTTACTGTATGGAGTCTTGAAGCTTTTGCAAAAGTTGTCAGATATAAAAATGGAGATGGCATTTGCAGCACTGCAAATATAATGGATGAAGGCAAAGAGGCATGAATCCACATTTTTAATGTAGGGAAAATTTCAGCCACTTAATTTTCATAGAAATTTAAAACATGAACATGACACAGTCTAACTTTTACTGTTTTATAGATGACTCTTCTTTGCAAATAGATTTAAAGCTTTTAGGAGGCCATTTCCATTAGTCAGGTGAGAAGTGATGATGTGAAACAAGGAAGTGATTATAGAGTGGAAAATAAGAAACTGAAGTCTGAATGTATTTATAAGGCCAAAGAGGCTAGGTTTTGTGAATAATATTCTATAGAGTATGAGGAAGGGAAACAAATCTACAATGATTCAAAATTTTCTGATATGAGTGCTTAGTACCATTTACTAAAGAGAAATAGGTTTCTTGGGGGAAGTTTAGTTTTAAATATGGTAACTTTGAAACATTTGTGAAACAATCTAGTGACTGTGTCACAAACATAGTTACACATGTAATAAGAAATGTAGAGAAGTCTGGCCTGAGATATTTAATTCAGATATTATCAATAAATCTGTATTTTGTAGAACTGGTAAAGGGAATGTGATCATCTAAAGAGGATGCTACGTTACGAGCAATTGAGAAATTCATTTGTTACAATTTTTTAGTCTGACAAAATTCCTTTTCTAGTTTGCATTGCCCCCAAATAGTTTAAATGTACTGTCTGTTCATACGTGAATGTCCAGTTAGAGCATAAGTCATATCTCAGAGACAGAAAAAGAGAAAAATGTGTTTAGGGAGATGTATTGAGTAGAAAACATGAACCCAGACTATGAGAGACACATAGAGAAACAGGCAGTGCCAAATGGTTCATAGTGAACTGTAATTTCAGACCAGGGGAGACTATGCAATTCGGAAAAAAAGATCCATACTGTAGTATACAGTTACCAGGCATTTATGTTATAGGCTGTGTTTGGAACAAGCAGATGTGTGGGTGAGGCTTAGACCTATATAGAGAGAAGCACTGAGAGGATTCAAACAAGTAAGAGGAAAGAACCAACATATCTTATTTGTATATTGGATCTAAGAAATGACAGAGTCAAGTGAAGAATCACTCAGAGTTGTATTTGGGTGTGAGAGGGAGTGTTGGGAGTCACTGACTTTTGCTGCATTTTAGATAGTTGACTGCTTTCTCCTGGAAAATCACTCCTCCCATGGCTTCTGTAGTATCAAACTCTCCTAAGACTGCCCTTACCAGGCTGCTTTCTTCTTCTCTATTCTCCAGTTGAATCTTTCTTCCTACACACCAACTTTAGATGTGAATGTTTCCTAGATCTTTGTCTTTGATATTTTTCTGTTGCACTTTTACAGTTTCCCTTTTGGATTTCATCCTATGACTCCAATTACCATTTATATATAATGACGTCTACCTATCTATTTTTAGCCTTGTTACTCTTCCTGTGCTCCAGATCAAAATATTCAACAACTATTAGACAGCTCTATCCAGAGGAAACTCCAATAACACTGGCCCAAAATATCAGTACTGTGCATTTCCCCAATAGAAATTATTGCCCTTTCTACGTGCTTCTCTTTTTCAAGAAACTATTTTAGTTCCATAGTCTTAGCACTTCACTTAATTCATTGTTTGTCAATAAAGCAGGTGTCTTTATTACTGAGTAAATGGAAGGAGTGAGGCAATTGTTAAAGGAGAAAGACTGTTATAATAAGGAAGAGAAAGATATGCTGGCAATTTAAACGAGGAAGGATCTTTGGAGGTTATGCTGAGGTTTAGGCTCAAGGAGGATAGGAGATGCAATATTTTCTGTCTTCACAAAAATTAGAGTATTTTGGGTTAATACAATTTTCATATATAGAATAATTTAGAACAACCCAAAGCTATGTATGAGCAAGTGGCAAATATTATAAGATACATATTAAGAGGAGCTGAACTCTAAGGGTATGGACAGGAATATAAATAGTGACAGCAGGCTTTAAAGAAAAGACTTAAACTGAGTTTTGATATATCTGTGAGTTTTGTATTGGCTGCAAAAACAGATTTTTTTCAGCTAAAGGGACTATCAGGCACAAAGGTGAAGATTTTCATGGCATGTGTAAATGGTGATAAGAAGCCATCTTAGCTGTAGCTCCCATTGCTTCTAAACTCTGTAAAGATTCTGTCTCAAGTTGATAACTATTTGCCTAGATAGGTCTATCTGGGGGCCCTATTCTCATCTGAAACTCTCTACTTAAAATAAAACTTATATTTTCTACTTAGTTGCTCTGTCTAGACTTCCCTCACGTCATCCTAACTCAAAACCTTGGACTCATTGTCCCATGTTTCTCTCAAACAGAGTCAAAGATTTTAACATATAATAGATATTCTATAAATGTTTTTTGAATTAGCAACAAGTAAAAATTGGGAGTCCAGTGTGGCCATGTAGAAGGTTAAATACAGGATTCAATACAGAAGTACAGGAATAACAGATGGACATAATTGAGACTCTAAGCATTCTCACACATAAGAGAATCATAGTATTTGGAGAGTGATAAACATCCAGTGCTGGGAACTGCAGCTCTGGTTTCATGAAAAGGCTAGGTATAATAGAGAACTCAACAAGAGGGATCATTAGGATAGTCAAAGTATTTTATCCTTTACCAAAGTTGCCATCATAAAATTATTATCTTCTATTAATGATACATTTAATGTCTTGGATTTTATTATAATACTCTCAAACAATTCAGTTTACAATTCAGTTTTTTATTCTTTTAATTGAATAATTTTATTACCATGACTGATTGAAACCCCACTCTCAGCACTTCCAGAGAAAGGGGGTGAGTTGTAAATTTCTTCAAAGGGCATTATTTATTCAGTTTTTTATGCATTATTTGTAAAGGTAACAAATATTTATCAGGCACCTGTTATATGCCTATGATATCCTTTGAGATACAATGAGAAGCCATTCTTTATTCACCTCTACCTCCACCACCACCCCACATACACTTGAAGTTTCATGGGGGCAGGGATCATATCTTTATTATATTTATATTCCAGTGCTTGGCAAATGGTAAACACTGAGTAATTATTTATTAAATTAATGAAAGAGATTTTCAATTGTGTTGATACGTTTTGGAATGAGTAAGTGCATGAGACACAATGGATCCCTCAATTCAAAGACTCCATTATTTTCAAGATGCTATATAATGAAAATACTTTTAAAGTAAAAATTATAGTCTTGATAACTTAATACATCTTTAAAACTTGAAGTTAATTCATTTAATTAACACCCATTTGTGTAGCACGATGTGCAAGGCATTGCATTTCATTCTTATGGTCAAATGGGGACAAGAAATGGTCATTTTGTTGAAATAACTCAGTAATTCATCTGAAGTTGTAGAACAGCTAATTATATGATAAATAAAAATATAATCTCTTCTGATTACCTAAGTGCTTGAAAAAATACTTTAAAGCTGTGGAAGTATAGTTAGAGTAATAGGATGAAAGGTTGTGTGGTAAATTAAGAACTCTACACTTTTTTGATGGGCCACCTATAATTTCATATTTGTATTTATGTAAATGTCAAGTAAAGTTTACTATATGCATTTATGTGACTAGAAGGTATATATGCAACATGTAACTTTTATTCAGTAGTACATTTACAGCATTATCTGGAAGTGCTGACTTGCAATATAATGGGTAATATTTTCCTCCCAATATCCACTCCTGTCTTCTCCTGTTGTAAATTCCTGTTTTAACTCTAGAGGGTCCACACTGGTGTCTGTCAACCAGAGTAATTAGTCTCTCTGCTTTAGTCATTAGATTAAGTAACCTTAGTCAATAAATCCAGCACTTAGGTTTCTCTTAGCCTAGTCAGAACTTTTTCTGGGAATTATGGGACACAGATATTCTCTTTCTCTTGCTGGACAATAGTATATGGGGTTTTAAGGCTGGTGACTGCTACAGTGATTCTTCTACAACAAGAGAAATCAGCCCAAGAATGAAGTTGAAATATGGAGAATTACAAAGAAATGGAGCCAGAATCCTGATCACCCTATGCCTTAAACCTAATCACTTTGGACTTTTTAATTACATAAAGTAATAAATTCTCTTTAATGCTGAAGCCAGTCTACAATGAATTTTCTATTATTTGCATCAACAACAAAAATATTAAATGTTATAAGGAGGTGTTAAATTGACATGTGATTATTAATTTACCATTGATCAATAGGCTGCATCTTTGCATTTGATTTGCTACATTAAACATTTAATTATAAGAAAGAGATTCATTTAATATTGGAAATTGGCAAATTTTTAGCTTAATAATGCATATTATCACAGTACATGGAATGTTGTTGCTACAGTCAGATAATCAGTTACCAACAATTGTGCTGTACACATTTTAAAATATTGGAATTAATAGATAGTATTGAAAACTGACTTAACAAATTAAAATTACAATATATAAAAGAATGTGGAACTAAGATTATAAACATAATACATTTTTATTCATTCTTTCTGAATTTTTTTTTAGAGACAGGGTCTCACTCTTTTCCTCAGGCTGGAGTACAGTAGCATAATCATAGCTCACTGCAGCCTCAGACTCCTAGCCTTATGTGACTCTCCCATTTTGGTCTCCAGAGTGGTTAGACCTACAGGTGTGTCCATCTAATTGTTAATTGTTCATAAAGATGGGGTCCTCCTGTATTAGCCAGGCTGGTCTCAAACTGTCACCTGCTCACCATCAGTGCTCAACCTTTCAACAGAGCTTAGCAATTAGCTCATTCTTTCTCCTCCATAATTCTCTCATTTATTCATTCACCTATTCAACTGGCATTTTTTAGCATATCCTGTATGCCAGTCATTGAACTTAGGTAAAATACTCACTAAATATATCTTTGATGCCATAGAGTGAAGAAAAATGCTAATGCCAAATTTAAATAATACATTTTTTTCATTTCAAATTGATGACCACAATGGAAAGAAATATAATGAAGAAACGGATTTAGATAAAATCTACTGTGGGGCCAGAAGGAATTCCATGAAGAGTGAACATTTAATCTCAGCTCCAAAGATGAGTGGCAATTAACTAGGTGAAGAAATATGCCAGTAATAATTGGCCAGATAAGTCAATATCCCATGAAGAAAAAGTATCCCATTTGAAGCTCTGTAGTAAAAAGAAGCTTGACTCATTTAGAAAAGTGAAAGAAGGCCAGTACAGAGAATGTGGAGGATAATGGTACAAGACAAACTCCACATCATATGAAAGTCACAGGCCGCTTTAAAGATTTTAATTTTTGTCCTAAGAACAATTATAATACATTGAAGTGTTGCAAACAGGCAATGAGAGGATCAGGTTTATATTTTAGAAACAAGTCTCTATATACTGTCTATCAGTCTATCTGGATTTTATTGCCTTGTACTACTGGGAAGTTGACTCAAAGTTAGTTAGCTTCACATATCCTGGGGCTCAAATACACTTATGAGTCCCTTTAATTTAGAAGTGGAGAGGAAGCTAGATTGAATTAGTTTGGCAACTCTGGAGGGTGAATAGTTGAACAGCAGGTGTCATTATCTCAGCAATATCTCTGTTGCTGTCACTTAGCTTCATCATACTTGATTTGTATTAATTCAGTAAGACAAAAGCTTGACCACATGGTCAACAAATCTATTTGAAATAAGGCACCATTCTATTTAGGAATATACTATCTCTTAAACCTTAGTTTCCCCTTCCTCATTCTTCATCTTAATCTGTTTAATAAACAAGACAAAAATGCCTGAGAGTTGATGCAACTTCAATGATTAAACCACTAATTATCTTACACCAAATGCAATCTATTCTTCTCATGTTGTGCTGGTAATCTATGAGGGTTACTTCAGTGACATTTTGAACATCAAACTAATATTTACACCTTGATCTTTCACCATGTCTACATCCCACCTTCTGTTACATCATCTGTATCATTTTCCTTCTAGGGCCTTTCTGATGGTCTGAAAAGCATGCTGAAAGAATTATATAAGGAATACGGTAAAGGAGGAGTAACAATATGAGATCCACTCTTTATGAAGTACCCCATGATGCATGCAAATTTCCCACTTGACCTTAGGGGATTGTTAAGGGGTGTGTGTGTGTGTGTGTGTGTGTGTGTGTGTGTGTGTGTGTATGTGTGTGTACATGTGTTTGTGTCTGCATATTTTAGAGCTAGAAGACTGCAGGGTCTCTTAAATAAAAAGGTCTGTATCACTTGCTTAAAGGAAAATTAGAAATTCATCGCAGTGTCAAATACTATGTGAGAAAGGTAGTTCAGAACTATAGATGAGAGACAATTACAGCAGGAATTATGCAGTGTTCTGTGGTTTTTGTCATGACTCATTCTGTGTCTGAGTCAATGTCTTCATTGTCTCTCTAGACCTCAGATTTTTCCATTCAAGACACATGTGTGGACTTGCTCTCAGAACTCTTGTCAGCATTTCAGTTTTTCTCACTGCATTTCCCCTTTTCCAGGATGTTCAGATTTATACAATTCTCAACAATTGTTTTAAAAAGAAGTTAATTTGCTCTCATCCCTTCCTGAGTTATATTTCATTTTTTTTCTGTTTACTTTCAAACTTGTATTAATGGAGCACATTTTTTACTTCCATTTCTATATCAATTCCTTGCCTTCTAAAAGTCATCTTCTCTTTGACACTTCCTACGAAATTGCTTTGTTAAGTGCTGACATTATTTTCTGCAATTTACTTTTTTCTCGTTGACTTCTATTGAACCCTTTCTCTTTGAAATTCCTTCTCCTCTTAGCTTTTGTGAGCCAGTGCTATTTGGTTTGGAAGTACTCTTCTGAAGTTTTATTCTGCCCTTTCATTTCTGGATCATATTTCCCCAACTGTCCACAAACTCAAGAGGTTGAGTTCTTCGTCATCGTTGTCTTCTACTTCTTCTTCTTCTTCTTCTTCTTCTTCTTTTTTTGAGATGAAGTCTCACTCTTTCACCCAGGTTAGAGTGCAGTGGTGCCATCTCGGCTCATTGCAACCTCCCCTCCAGGGTTCAAGCAATTCTCCTGCCTCAGCCTCCTGACCTTGTGATCTGCCCACCTCAGCCCCCCAAAGGAGGTGTCACACCTGTAATTTCTTCCTAGGCTGAGATTGCAGTTGTGAGCCACTGTACTAGACCTTCTTTTTGTTATTCATATTGTATGCTCTTTTTTTGAGAAAGTGGAAAACCTTTTGATGGTTATTCCCTGTCCTACTCATTAAATGATCCAAATTGTAGCCAACAACTATACTACAATTTAGCTATGAAAAATATAATGTTCACATAAAATAGCAAGATTACCATATTTGTAGTAGAATTTTAAAATTATGATTACCATTTGATTTAGATCTAATAAACTGATTTAAAGTAACTGAGAGTCAGGACCTCCAATAGATAACCTACTTACCTATGGATGTGACAATCATCTCTGTTGATACTGATTCTGAAATTTATTGTATCCAGACCAGAGCTCTCTGCCTGAGCTCCAGACTCATCTACTTCCCATGTATCAGTATGTGCCTATTAGGACCCCGGGAAGGTGGCTGAACTAAGGAGGCAGGGCCTGTGAGATGTCAAACAGCATCATACAACTTTTTTGTGAACAGAATATAAACATTCAGCAACTACCTACCCTTGGAAAATAATGATTCTAATTAAAGTGTTGAGCTTACAGTTCAAACCAGAAAAAAGCAAACAGTAGCTATAATCAGGTATGTTCTTGAATATAACCACGTGCATCAGTAATACACAGGACAGTGAGATACCTGTCTACTTATCTATATGGCAGCTATCACCAGAATATCAGTTACTCAACAACTGGAACAATTTTTTTTTTTTCTGTTTAAATCATACTTATCCTTGAAGGATACATTCTGGCATTAATTACTTTTTGACAGTGACCCAATCCTCTCTTCTTTCAATAATGAATTTATTTTTCATATATCTGCTATGATGCTTTGTTTATATTCTGTTAATGCAGTTCCCTCTAATCATAGTAACACAGGTATATTCAGGTGTTTACCTGTATTTGCTAATTTGTGATCTCTATGAATTAAAAAAACATGGAATTTTTTCCTCCTTTCTTCCTTCTTCCCTCTCTTTACCTTCATTCTTTTTTTTCCCTTTGGCTTTCTCACAATGCCTGGCTCATTATAGGTGCTCAATAACTTACTGTGTTTAAATGGAATAGCTTTTTATTAATCTGCTGACATTTTAGGCAACCATTTCATATTAAACATTTTCAATAATGTCAATTTCATTACAACTTTAAATAGTTAATTTCTTAACTCATAAAACAAGATTCTTCCCTCCCAGCTTATATCAGCGTTATGTTATTAATAAAGTTTCTATCCTATTTTCAAGGCACTTTTCCTTCTAATAATTGCTGACAATGAGTCATAGCTATCATACCACCACAGGCAGGTCTCAGGAGATCATTGTCCCCACAAGGCAGTGCATTAATTTCACACTGTGGTTCATTCATGGCACTGTTAATGCCCTCATGGGGTATTGGCGTTTGTGAATCCCTGATGTTTTCTGATTACTTGGTTTGCACTCTATTCCTTCTCCAAAGAGTCATTCCCACTATGTTGTCACCAGCAAAAACACTGCCTAGTGGTACATCGTGTAAACTATGCACACAGTCATCTTCTATTACTTTAGCATTTTATATTGTACCTGTTGAATTTATTTATGCATTTATTTTCCTTCTGCTTGGCTAAAGCATGTTAATGATTTGCTATGCATGGAATTATCAGATGAATCTGTCAATTCTCTTTGTCCTCAGAACTCACTAATATTTTCTCAGAATATTTTGAAAAGCTTTATTTAGAAATTAATTTACTGTATAAATTAATTTATAGTTGGTAGTTTAAAAGGAACTCTTTCTGCTCTTGTGTAAAATTCAACATCTACTTTGGATAAATGTAAATTTATTGCATATGAAAAAACTTAACAGCTAAAAAAGTAATAAGCACTATTATGTGTTGCACATGCCTAGGTCCTGGCAATATATGATGACAAGAGGCAAGAAGGGCATTTATTCTTATGGAGCTTTTGTTAGAGAATTTAGCAGAAAAAGCAAATATACACACATACACATAGATATACAATACGTTTATATAGCAATATATGCTGAAATAAAACAGTCAATACAATGGAGTAGATAATAATGGTGGAGGGGACTGTGGCACTGCAGCTAGACTGGTAAGAAAATTGCTTTCTGAGGTGGTGGCATTTGAACTAAGACCAAAAAATATGAGAAGAGTCATACAGAGGTCTATGAAAACAATGTTCTGGGCAGAAGACAATGAATGCAGAGGCTTTAATGCAGAACTAAGCATTGATATGTTCTAAGAATAGAAGGAAGAACAGTGTGGCTGGAGCACAATATGCAAAAGAGATACTAGTAAGAGATTATTTTGAATAGGTAGAGAGGAACACAGTCACATTTTGTCTGTAAATCATTTTATTCTAAATGTGATATGAAACCACTGGTATGTTTCAAGGAGGGATGTTATATGATTAATTTATGTTTAAAGATTATTCCAGTTGCTTTGTGGAAAATGTACTAGAGAGGATCAAAAATGAAATTCAAGACATTAATTGGGAATCTAATATAGTAATCCAGATAAGGGATGAAGTTGGCTTGGAATTAAGAGGTGCAAATGTTAGTGATACATTTTGAAGGCAAACACAATATAATTTGCTGTTGGATTGGATGTGAGGAGTTATAAATAGAGAGGAGCAAAGGGTGAGCTTAAGGTTTTTAGCTTGAAGAAGGCATGGTAGAAACATAACTGAGGTGGACATGCCTGGTGCTGAAGCAAGGTTTAGACTTGAGGCATAGACTCCGATATGGTTTGGCTGTGTGTTCCCATCCACATCTCATCTTAAAATGTATTTCCATAATTCCAGCATGTTGTGAAAGAGACTTGGTGGGATATAATTTGAGTCATGGGGCAGTTTCCCCCATATTGTTCTAGTAGTACTGAATAAGTCTCAGGAGATCTGATGGTTTTGTCAAGAGTTTCTGCTTCTGCATCTTAATTTTTTTTCTTGTGGCTGCCATGGAAGAAGTGCCTATCATCTCCCACCATGATTCTGAAGCCTCCCCAGCCACATAGAACTGCAAGTCCAATTAAACCTCTTTTTCTTCCCAGTTTTGGGTATGTGTTTATCAGCAGCATGAAGAAGGTCTAATACAGTAAATTGGTACTGAGAGTGGGATGTTGCTGAAAAGATACATGAAAATGTCGAAGTGTCTTTGGAACTGGCAGAAGTTGAAACAGTTTGGAGGGCTCACTGGAGGGCTCAGAAGAAGACAGGGAAATGTGGGAAAGTTTGGGACTTCCTAGAGACTTAGTGAATGGCCTTGACTAAAAGCCTGATAGCAATATGTACAACAAGGTCCAGGTTGAGGTGGGCTCAGATGGAGATGAGGAACTTGTTGGGAACTGAAGCAAAGGTGACTCTTGTTATCTTTTAGCATAGAGACGGGTGGCATTTAACCCCTGCCCTAGAGATTCGTAGAACCTTGAAACTGAGAGAGATGATTTAAGGTATCTGGCAGAAGAAAGGTCTAAGCAGCAAAGCATTCAAAAGATGACTTGGGTGCTGTTAAAAGCATTCGGTTTTATAAGAGAAGCAGAGCATAAAAGTTCAGAAAATTTGTAGCTTGACGATGGGATAGAAAAGAAAAACCCATTTTCTAAGGAGAAATTCAAGGCAGCTACAGAAATTTGCATAAGTAATGAGGAGCCAAATGTTAATCCCAAGACAATGAGAAAAATGTCTTCAGGGGATGTCAGAGGTCTTCACGGCAGGCCCTCCCATCACAGGTCTGGAGGCCTAGGTAAAAATAGTTTTGCAGGGCAGGCCCAAGTTCCCTGTGCTATGTGCAGGCTAGCGATTTGTTGTCCTGTGTCCCGGTGGCTCCATCTGTGACTAAAAGAAGCTAAAGTATAGCTTGGACTGTGGCTTCAGAGGGAGCAAGCCCCAAACCTTGGTAGCTTTCACAGGGTGTTAAGCCTGTGGGTGCACAGAAGTCAAGAATTAGGGTTTGGGAATCTCTGCATAGATTTCAAAAGATGTATAGAAACGCCTGGTTGCCCAGGCAGAATTTTGCAGCAGGAGTGGGGCCATCACGGAAAAAAATCTCATCTAGGGCATCACAGAAGGGAAATTTGGGGTTGGAGCCCCCCCTACACAGAGCTGCAACTGGGACACTGCCTAGCAGAGATGTGAGAAGAGGTCTGCCATCCTCCAGACTTCAGAATGGTAGATTGGCTGACAGCTTGCATTCTTTGCCTGAAACAGCCACAGACACTTAATGCCAGCCACAGAGACAGAGCTGTCCAAGACTATGGGAACTCGCTTCTTGCATCCCCATGACTTAGTTGTGAGACCTGGAGTCAAAGAAGATAATTTTGAGCCTTTAACATTTGACTGCCCTGCTGTATTCTGGACTTGCATCGGCCCTGTAACCATTTTGTTTTGGTCAATTTCTCCCATTTGGAATGGCTGTATTTACCCAATACCTGTACCCCCATTGTATCTAGACAGTAGCTAGCTTGCTTTTGATTTTACATGCTCATAGGTGGAAGGGACATGCCTTATGTCAGTTGAGACTTTGGACTGTAGACATTTGGGTCAATGCTGAAATGAGCTAAGACTTTAGGGGACTGTTGGGAAGACATGCTTGGTTTTGAAATGTAAAGACATAAGATTTAGAGTGGCCAGGGGCAGAATGATAGGGTTTGGCTGTGGCCCCACCCAAATCTCATTTTGACATTTACTCCCATAATCCCCATGTGTTGTAGGAAGGACCTGGTGGCAGATAATTTGAGTCATGGGGGCAGTTTCCCCCACACTGTTCTCATGGTAGTGAATAACTCTCATGAGATCTGATGGTTTTATCAGGGATATCTGCTTTTGCATCTTCCTAATTTTCCTTGCGGCTGCCACATAAGAAGTACCTTTTACCTCCTGCCACAATTCTGAGGCCTCCCAAGGCATGTGGAGCCTCTTTTTCTTTCCAGTCTCAGGTATGTTTTTATCAGCAGCATGAAAGTGCACTAACATCATGGCATTGACCAGTTTTTCCCTCCTGGTACAGTTTTGTTTTAAGATTTATCTCTTCTACAAAACCCCTAGAGAACAGTTTCATCTGAGAGTTCCTGTACTTTCACTCAGTCAGACTGTAAAGGTTACTTCCTTTCCCAAGCCCTCCTTACTCCCAGCATTTCATCTGGCCTATATTTATTCATTTGGCTGTTGCCTCCCCAAGCCTTCCTTCACCCCACCCCATCATCTAAATTAGGCTCTGGTACAATTCTAGGTTCACGTTTTCTGACAGTAGAAAATCATTCAGAAGTTCATCATTAAAAAATATACTCTCCCCGTATGCCTATATGATGGAGGAAAATGAATTACAGATGCTCTGCATCTAAACCTATTTCTGTATGGCCACACTAGGAAAAATGGTAATTTTAAATTCAATACGATATATATACGTCTGTATGGTGCTTTATATTTACAAAAGCTCTGTCAGCAACATTATTTGATTAACTCATCAGAGTTCTCCTACTAGTTAATTATTAGTATTACTAAACTCATTTTGAGAAAAGTAAGGGTCAAGAGCCTTCAAACATTTTATCTAAGATTGTGAGATAGTGACAGTACTGAGAATCAAATTTAGAACTCTGCTACAATTAGAATCTTCCTTCCACCCCAACACAGCCTTTTCTGAAGTCCCAAATAATTAATTTTAGCCTTGATATAATTTTTAATCTTTTTCTTTCCTTCACCACATGTATTCACGTACACACATTCACAAGTTTCACATATAAATATCCATTCACATTAAGGGGTCAAAAAGCTTGGGCACTTTGGAAAGACTGTGGACTAAGTGAGGAGGGTGGTAAATGTGATTACAGACCTGTAAATTGAAGCTCTATGAAGATGTTCCTTCAGTACTGGACGTGAATACTAAATGCTTAAACTCAGAATCAAGTTAAATAGATGTCCTGAAGGCACTAAATAATAGATAAAGTTTACATTTGAACATCTAGTTATTACATAATCTCAATTTTCTTTAATTGTACTTAACATTTTATTAAGTAATTTTATTCCCACTATTGGGGTATCAGGATATTTACAACTATAATTAAAGTGCAAATGGAAAATAAAAAAACTAATTTTCTGATGCTTTGGCCCTATGAAGCCCAGATAAGAACTCAGAAAAATATGCTGTGGATTTCAGTGCAAAACTCCATAGCATCGATAAAATATTGACTAAAAGTTGGATTTCTTAAATTGTAATAAAGCTTATTTGCTTTTGTAATTAAATATAGCCTAGTGAAAAGTAACTAAGATACATAGAGAGATCTAGCTAAGTAAATTTTTCACTAGTCCTGAGAATAATTTTTGTTACATAGACAAGTTCCAAAGAAAACAAAATCATCCAAATATTTAGTCACTAACGTCAAAGACATCAAGGAGGAACACAATCTCTCTATTTTATTTGCTCACAAAATTAGAAAATTATATTAATGATAAATAAATATTCATAGTTGCTTAGTAGGGAAATAATTGTCTTTGGATCAGAGAGACCTGGGTTTGGTTCTAACTCCTTATCTTATGAGGAGATTAGACCCAGAACAGTTAGTTAACCTCCACGAGACATGTTATCATTAGCTGCAAAATATGAGACAAAAGAAACAAATCTACACTATTGTTACCATTAATGCTAAAATACTGAAAGCACATATTTAAAGCAGACACCAAATGAAAGAAGTCATTATAAGATGAGAAAAGCATTAATAATATAATGCTCACAGAATCTAGCACAGTACCTGGCACTTTATAGGAACTTGATAAATACTTGTTGAATAAATAAATACTAGATACTGCTAACTGTGATATTGAATAGACTACTCAATGTTTTAATAGTTTACTTCCCATTTGTAAAAACAAAACATGCCTCCTTATTTCATTCAACAAATATTTATCAAACGCCTTTCTGTATTAGGCATTGTGTTAGGCTCTGGGTATTGGGAATAAGTTCAACTTTCAGACATACTAGCAAAACACACGAATGAACTATACCCAGACACTGTGATGGGTTTGGCAGCCCAGAGGACAATATGACCTTATAGAAAGTGTTTCCAATGTAGTTTCGGTGTTTGAAGACTCTGTAGAGTATAACTGACATGCATAAGTCACAAAGAAATGGCAGAAGAACTGAGGTGATGAAAGTATGTTACAGGTGAAAGGAACAGTATAAACACTAAGAAAGCATGGTTTATTCTGGGCTCCTGTGGTTTTGCTGTGAGGAACTTTTACACGGCAAATAAACTAATTCTTTTGGTCACCCATTAACCTCTCTAGCTGCTCATCTTAGACAGTCCCTCAGACACTATTGTTCTCACTTTCATCCAGATTCAGCTTTCACAGCTCTCTCTCTGATCTCCACCTCTATTTTGCTTCTACCTACACAGATTTGAGGTCATGCCCATGCCTTCGGGTGTCTGACGTCTGTTCATGACCTTCACTGACTTCCTACCTGTGTGCTGTTCTTGGCAAGAAGTCAGAGGCTAGGCTGTGGAGGATAGAGATACAAATAACCATCAGACACTATGTAAGACTAAGCCGGAGGGTATAAACAGGCTTGATCTCCTTATTCTAGAAAAACAGTTTTTTTCTATTTTGTTTTGTCCTTTATCGAAGAGATATGTTTAAAGTTCCTTCTTTATGCTAGACATTGTGGTAGGTACTGGGGAATCAAAATAAAGTGTCCTTTAGGAGCTTGTTCTCCAGCTGGGTAAATAACATAAAAACAAATATATAACACAGCAAGAGAGGCGCTGACAAAAATCTATAAAAATGTCTAGTAACACAGAGATGATCTGGTAGTAAATTTTTTAACACAGATATATAAGAACACAACTGAGCATATATAACAGAGGCATCACAGTATTATTATTTTCTGCTTTGTGATTAAATCAACTCTTTTTATTACAGAAATGGTTTTACAATATGAGAAACTTTCTTTATTCTGAATTACAGATACATGACTGAATATTTGATTCTAACTTAATTGTTCACATTTTGTTGCTGAACAGAAATACATTTGCTTTTTGGGAGGAAAGAAACTCCATCATTTCTGGAAGGCATATTATAAACCTTGAACAAAGAAAGTAATGTCTTAAAATAGATTCATTCATTAAAATAGGACATTATGCATAACTCCCCAGTGATATTTTTATTCATGATGCTTTATCTTTTCTAAAATATGAATTCTGAAATGAATTATAATTTATTAAAAAAAACAGTTCCTAATAATCGTCATAATTTGGCATTGTTAGTAGATAACTAAATTCCAGAAACTGTTGAGGGTGCCTATTTCGGATTGGATGCCACACTAGGTGTGAACGTGCTTCAAAAGAATAAGGTCCCTCCCATCAAGGATCTGTCACTTCAGTCACAGACAGAGATAAAAGCTGTTCTGATGTATTGTGGAAAGTGTTCTTTTATTATAAATCAGGTTGACGCTGAGGTTGGCAGTGAGAGGGGGCCATACAGGGTTTCTTGGCCAGAGGTATGCCCTGTACTGAGAATGAAAAGGAAATTCTATAATTGTGGAATCCACATTCAATTTAAACTTCACATCTTTTTTCACCTTTCTTACGTGGTTTGGTTTAACTCTTTAGATGGAACCCAAATAGGTAGACTTTGGACGAGAAGCAATGTTAAACCAGCCTGTGGATCAATTTTTTAGTCTGATATGTGAAGTTTGTAGAGCACTAAGAGGCTCCCACCCTTTAAGGTCTTCTCTAAATAAGTTGCCACTGACACTTGAAGAGAGGTTGGAAACTAACGTGCAGCCCTGCAAATTGCAGAGAATGACGGGCGGGCACGGAAGGGACCGGCTGAGCAGAGCAGCACCAAAGGTGGTGCAGGAGAGGATAATGTATTTCTGAGAAAGTTAAATATGGGCTTGAATCAAACACTTTGTCGGCTATAACCATATGTTTATTTTTTTCTTTATCACTGGAGAAAGGGTCACATTTTTAAAGAATTTAATGATTGTATTTAGCCACATAGTCTTTTTTCCATATTCCTGACAATAATGCATAAATGTGTCATAATTTTGATGTTTGGTATTTCAAAAAATACAGTTAATTTACTCAGCCATGTAGAACAAAGTGACCTTCTTACTGAAAGTAAAAACCACTATCTATGCAGCCAAAACGATTAAAAATATGGTTGCATGCAGGAAAGATTTCGTCTACATTCAAAGTTTTAGCCAATACCTCTCTATCATTGACTATTTACTACCTTTTACTTCTCACCTTCTCTTTACTATGTCTGCTCTCTGCAATCTGGGTATTTCACAGACTTCAATCTCAATATCTGCTTTCATCTTGTATTTTCTAACACGGCTGTAAATACTACCATCCTCCCACATATTTAAGCTGGAATTTTAGAGTTTATCTTGAGTTCTCACCCATTTCCTCTCTCTTTTCTATGACTTTACCCTCCACAAAACCAGGCATTTAATCAGGATTCTGTCCCGTCATTCTATCATAAAAATGCTTTAAACACGAGTCTTCTCCTATGAGACCAACGACAATCTGGTTCTACAATAAACTTTCTATAGTGTACATTTTATGACATGATCCTCCCCTTTGAAACAGTTCCCTATGAGCAGCAGGAAAGTCCAAAATACTTACTTAGCATGGCCTATGGAGCAATTCAACATCTGGCCTTAGCTGGTGCTCAGTCTCCTAGTCTGCTATACCTCTCTCCAGAGAAATATTCTGTCCCAGAAACACTGGACGCTCCACACCATTTTCTTCTGTTTCTTGTTAACTCCTGCTAAGGTTTCAATGTTCAGCTCAAACCTCATCTCCTTTATGAGATTTTTCTAGACCCCAGGATGGTTAGAGCACCTCTTTTATCCTTTCTTAGCTCCTTACCTTATAGCCTTCATCACCAGGTACCAGACTAATCATTTTCTGATCTGTTACTCTTTGTGAAATCCTTCACTACAGAAATAATGATTTGCCTGTCTCTGTCTTTAGCAACTCCTATTGGATTCCGTATAGAGTAAGTGCCCAATAAAAGCTGATTGAATAGGCGAAGATGCACGAATGGATAAATGAGTAAATGAATGAGCTAGAATATGACTAACTACAGAATAGCTTCAAATAAAGAATAATGCTGAATGAACGGAATCCAGCCCCCCCACGGGACCTTATGACATCCGAAAGTCCTATCACCGGTGTTCTCTGTCACGTCTAATGAGTCACTTAGTCTCTCATCTGTAAAGATTAATTAGTGCTTCGGCAATAAGCACAAGCTCTTAAAATGCTAGGTGTTAAATTCATTGCTTTAGAAACACTGTCAGGCTCATATTCGTTTGGAGTAAAACTGTAAGCTATGCAACAAGATTCCATTTTCAATTAAAAATGCTAGGTTTCCTCCTGCCTAAAATAGACTTAATGGCAGCTGGCTCCAAGCTACTCCTGAAGATGTCACAGCTTCAAACTGGGTATTGCCACTTTCGAGACTAGAAGTTCCTTCTCGTAATCCCAGGGCCACCCTCTATGCCTCCATCCTGGAGGCCTGCACAGGGTGAATAATCAGAATGAACATGAGGAGAAACAAACAGGCAATTCTCCTAATGGTTACAGTTAACTGGCTCACTGTCACTCAGAAGCAGGCAATTTTACAGCTTCTCCACTGTGCCTGAATCACTGCACTGAGTGGTCTACTGCAGAGAGGAGAAAATGGAGTTTGTATCTCCTACGGCTTTTAACAGACTACAGAATTAAGGAAAGTAAAAATGAAAAAAAAAAAAAAAGGTTTAAAGCTACACAAAAGAGTACATAGCATAGACTCAATTCAACTAAACACACATGTTTATGAGGTCCTATGATCTACAAAACACTATGTTAGGTCCTATGGGAGAAGCACTTATAAACGGGTGAGAAAAACAGTTCAGAGCTTTGTAGTTTCATATCGGTAGTTGTAGAATTTTCCACTAATATAAATGAGCATGTATAAAGGCTAGTGTGGAAATACAAAGTATTGAGGAGACAGGAAAGGGAAAGTTGATTTCTGACTGGGGGTCTGGAAAAAGCCTTTCAAGGAAGCAGAACCTGGGAGTCTGGGTAGGCTCTCAAACTGCTCCTCTCATTCCTGTCTGACTCTGAACAAGCTGAGAAACAAAAGGCGGAGGAAAAAAATATTCACCATGAATACTGATGACACTAGGCTGGCAGCTTAGTCTAATGTCAAGTGGGCTTGCTGAAACTGACCCCTGCACATACTTATCTGCCCATCACGGTACTGCGAGACTGGGCTCATGTCTCCATATGGATAGGCTGCCCATGTAAGACTTAGAACCCCTGACAGCTCTTTCTCTGAATTATCACTCCCCAAGGAAATAAGTTAAAGATGAGCTAAGCCTAGTTACACTTTCAAAATTTACCAAATAAGTCACTCTTCCTTCTCTGAGAAAAGGCTAGAGCCACACTAACTGATCTCTTTCTAAGGAATGAAATGTCAGCTGTGAGAAAAACACTTTCCTAATGTATGATTGGATTTTGATGGTGAGCAGGAAGGAATGACATCTCAGGTCAGGTAGTAGATAAATGTGAACTTTCTAAGCAAGTCCTGAGGAGACAGAAAACTGTCATGATTAAGAACACTCTTTTTGGAGTAAAACAGACATGGTTCAATCTTGACTTTAATTTTTTTTTTTTTTTTTTTTTTTTTTGAGACGGAGTTTTTGCTCTTGTTACCCAGGCTGGAGTGCAATGGCACGATCTCGGCTCACCGCAACCTCCGCCTCCTGGGTTCAGGCAATTCTCCTGCCTCAGCCTCCTGAGTAGCTGGGATTACAGGCACACGCCGCCATGCCCAGCTAATTTTTTGTATTTTTAGTAGAGACGGGGTTTCACCATGGCGACCAGGATGGTCTCGATCTCTTGACCTCGTGATCCACCTGCCTCGGCCTTCCAAAGTGGTGGGATTACAGGCTTGAGCCACCGCGCCCAGCTTGACTCTTTTTTGATCTGAATAAGTCACCTAAATGCTCTGGCCTAGTTTTCTAATCTGCAAGTTGAAGATAATAGTATCCATTTCATAGAACTCCATAAATCTAACTACCAGAGTGATTGAACATGAGGATATATTGTATAATCAGATACTTTCTTTACAAATTAATTTTAGAATTTTAAGTTTTATTAAATGATCTATTTTATTTTAATTTATCAGATTGGTGAAATCAAATTCCTGTGTGTTATGTTTTCTCGAAGTTAACTTTACCTTTTACACACAGGTCTCCTATATTTCTGTAAGAGATCTGCATAGGAGGAGAGTAGTATAGATCACAGGAACAGGAGACAGCAGCATAGACAGATACAATGAATAGCACACAAAACCGCAGAGGTGAATGCAAGGATGTGATGAAGTGTAAGTGATATGGCATGAATTTAAATGAAGACTACCAAAGGGAATACAGGTGGAAAGAATAGCAGGCAGAACTTCATTTCCAGTTCTGTCCTTCTTAGAGAACTATTTTTTTTTTTTTTTATGAGACCAGGCTAATGAGCTTGAACAAGCATTAAACTGAACCAAAAAAAAAAAAAAAAAAAAAAAAAAATCTCTAATTCCTCAGGATCCCAGATGCTTTCAAATGCATGATTGGACCCTCATAAAATTATCATGACCTTACAGCTGAAGATGATTTATGAATGTACTTTCTTGGTTATTTAGAGAGCAGTGTTATGGGTGTTTTTCTTTTATTAGATAGATATGATTGCTTATGACTGCAGTACCATGTTAGGGTATTGATTACTACTGGGACAGATTAATTATTTCTCTTGTGTATGTATATGCTAGAATGCTAAAGGGCACCTACCACAAAGATAATTTTTGAAGGAGGTGACTGTATGAAAAACTAAGATCTTCAAGTGGAAGCATTTTTTTACTTCCTCAATGAAACACCTACTCTTATATAAGCTCTGAACTTAACCTTATAAAACTTGGACTTGTACCAATTTAATGACTGATTTGAGAGAGGTAAGCTATGTGTGTGGATCAAAAGCTTTGGAATAATTGAGAGGGTTTATTCACAGCTCTCTAGGTATAACATCTGACGTGGAGAGAGAAAGAAAATAGCAAAGAGCATCTGTGTCTCTTCATTTCCATCAAATACATTTTCAGAGGAGACCAAAAGGAGTTGTCTGAAATTTAATAAGCTCTAGAAATAATTACATAACATGTAAAAATAAGTTGATGTTTTAAAATGTGCAGTTCTTAGATGTTGAAAAAAAGAAGATTGCTTGATCATTTCTTAACCCAGCCGTCTTCCAAGTATGTACTTCCATTATTTATATAGTGGAGCTGTCCTACTTGCTTTGTAAGGCAAAATACTGAAATTTACTAAAAAGAACTTTTCACACAAGGGTACCTTTCTATTTTGTGTGATATTACTGCTTTGAATGGCCTCAGGTCAGTATTTTTAGGAAATAACTGTGACCTTTCTGACAAAGTCCTCCAAATCCCAAGTAGTTTTATCTTTCCCATTGCCAAAGAAACGTTCATATGAGTCTAACAAGAAGATTTAGATTAAACTTGCTTTTATATTTGAATATTTCCTGGGGCTTTTCTGTACCCTGCAAATACAGTAGTCCGAAAGAATATCTGTAAATGAGTTTTCAAGCAATTAACACTTATTTTTGATAGTTGTGTTACTGAAATGGGAGTGTTGTTCCCTTATCCCCCCCACAGAGCCTGAGACAGGGGTGTGGTTTGCTTCTTCTGTGCTTTGCTGCTCAAAGCCCTAGGGGAAGCATGGAGAGGATAGGTTGTGTGGAGAGTTTCTGGGCTCAGATCCCATCTGCATCGTCTAGGGTTGAGTGTTTACAGCTCCCAAAGCCTCAATGGGTGTGTGTTAGTTTGCTCTTTCAGCTTTGCCCTCTTCAGCTGAGTTGTTCGAATCAGCTCAGTTAGACTCTCTGCCTTACCACAAAGACAGAAGACTTTCTGTATCCTGGGTTCCTGCCCTGTTGTATCAGAAAATTTGGATCACATGTGGGCTTGGAGGATAGGTACAAAGTTTTACTGAGTAGCCTCAGTGAGATGGATGGGGAGGCCAGAAGGGGGTTGGAGTGGGAAGGTAGTCATCCCCTGGCATCCAGCCACCCAGCGGTGGGGCTGTCCTCCTACTGTTCCTGACTGAATTCTGTTGATGGCCTGCCGGCTTCTGCTGGCATCTGTCTGTGGGTGTGCTCTTCTGCTCTTCTGCTCCTCTCAATGTTCAGCTGTTTGTTTCTGTGCCCACTAGGGTTTGGAGTATTTTATGGGCACAGAATGGGGGCACGGAGGGCAAGAGTGGTCATGGAAAATGCAACATTTAGGCATAAAAGCAGGAATGCCTTTCGTCACTCGGGTCAGTAGGCACAGCCCCAAGAGTGGAGACCTCGTCAGGGTCCCCGGCCTTCTCTACCCACATTTCCCTGCCTCCCTTCCGTGGTTAAGAATGACATCATTTGGACATTAAACAATCGTTATGTCCACCTTGGTAGGATGTGTGGTTTAGGTGAAGTGGTCATCTGTAAGGTAATAATTGGGATTTCCAAGTCAGACAAGCCTGGATTATGACATTTGATATTTCATAAAGAAGCCCAGCTGGGAAAATGATGTAACATTTCTGACTCTACTTTAAAACTATTCTTCAGCAAAATGGCTTTTATAACTCATAAAATGATTATGAATATTAAATGAGATAACACATGTAAAGTACCAGCATGGTAAGCCCTCAACATGTGTTGGTGTTATTATTACCTCTGAATAAGTGAAAGAAATATTTGATAACTTATCACTAAATTCCAAAAAAAGACTAATTAAATTTCCTATCAAATGATTGTGTAATTTTAAAAGAATCTTTGGAGAAGGTGATGCTGTATCTCCATGTATGTGATTTTCCTTCAAAATTTTTTCTTTCTAAGCCTACCAGCTACAGTTTAAGCACATATCATTTTTTCAATATTTCCGGTTTGGCACAGAGCTGATTTGGCATATAATTTATGTCTCATGTGTATACAGTATGTAGTGTATATAATTGCTATATATAGTATTTTTTATAAAATGTTCATCATGAAATTAGATTCTAAGTCAACAATTCTCTTTCAAATGCAGCTGCATCCAAATGACTCTTCCCCTGGGGAAGGAAATTTTTTATTTTCCCCTAAGGTTCACACAAAGCCATAAATGTGAAGAGCAGCTGACAGAAGGCAGTTTTTCTATGAGGCACTTTTTCCTGACAGTAGTGCCATAGCGACCCTTGTGTTTGGTTCTGTCATTAGGATTGATGTGCTTTTCTATGGATTCCCAGAGGATCATTTATGTTTTGTGATTCTCTCCAAAGATTAGGATAGTGTTTTGCAAGTGCTCCCTCAATACTCATATGTTAACCAATGATAAAATACTATAAATGGATAACTGTAGCAGCAATGCAAAGTCATGTTCTTTATCTTCCAACTTCGTGTACTACGATATACAAGTGTAACCACAAGTTACAGGCTATAGAATAAAGATTTAGTGGTTTCCTAGCCTCAGATCCATGGACTACATAAATGCCATGTGATACGAAATTTACTTGGATGAAGCAGACCCATAAAGTACATGCAAAATTGTGAGTGACTGGGGAAGTGCTTTTGTCTAGACAGAGGTTTTATTACTTTTACTAATTTCTTAAAGGATACACAATTCAAAAATTCAGGATCATAACACTGACAAAAGCTCTAAAGTAATAGATTTCTCATGGTTTGAAAGCGACCTCATTAAATATATAATCACATTTTGCCTG